>NW_023994609.1:0-277365 GCF_015586225.1 Lucilia sericata | reverse complement strand
CAAACAAATAGAAAACAGGTAAATATAAGATTTAAACATGTTCTGTCATATTTAATACTAAATATGAAAAATATGAAATTAAAGGATACAGGTTTAAATGAACATATTTTTGAATGTAATTGAGATATTGGCTTGAAATTTTTTGTAAAGGGTCGAGAATTTCCATATCTAACTAAAAGAAGATATTAAGGGATAAATATGGACTAAATTGTTGTAGCTATCTGCGAACCTATTAAAATTTTGATATAAATCATAGTTTTAGAAATTAAACAAATATGTAATATATGACAAAATCTTTATTTATGAACAAAACTCAATGAAATTTTCAACACTTGTTAAATTTGTCATTTCAAATAAGAAAATGCAAAAAAAAAAATTTGAAAAGGTCAAAGGGCATCCCGCAATTCCCAAAAATAGGAATGAAAATCCCAAAAATGGGATTTTTTACATTTTTGTTCATAGGGTCCACATTTCTTTCAGGGCTGGGAAAATACTTTTGGAGTAAATAGAAAACATATTGAGGTTTCCAAAACTGCTTTCAGTTTTCTGATTCTAGCTTTGGGATTTTAGAACATGTCGCCCAAAGTTGAAGTTTTGATAAAAAATAGGTCATATTCGGAAGGACGCAGTGGCAACATTTTCAAAAAATAGGACAAGTTTTTTACGCCAAAGCGTTGTGCGTAAAGATACCTTTTAGAAAACTATAAAATTGTTATATGTTCTTAAAGAAAATTTTATTTTATTAATAAAAGAGTTAAGACACATTTTTTGCAAAAAAAAAAACGGCAAAAATCTAAAATTTTTTGAATTTTTAAATTAAAAAACGTATATTTTTGGATCTGTAAATGATATTGATCTGAAATTTTTTGTATATTATTGGAAATTTTGTTGTCTAACTAACAAGAAAAAATTGGTCCAAATTTACGCCCGGTATTCAAAAAAAGGCGGACCAAGGTATGGTAAATTTTGTATCACTAAATTTTTAAATGCCTATAACTCGGATATTTTAAGAGATAAGTAGTAAAAGTAAAATGTCACGAGTTTAAAAATTTTACATGTCGTAGGTACCCTACTTTGAGCCGCCACAGCTCCGTCCCTGGGGCATCTGCGGGGTTCATCTTCAAAACTTAAACTCGAATACTCCTTGGCTACGCTCACGCCAAATTTTATCCCGATCGGATCAGCCGTTTAGAAATGCCAGAACATTAGTCATTACCAAATAAAGCTATTTATACAAAATTTGGCACAAATATTAGTTTGGTATACAAAAAAAGAAAATGTAATGTTCAATAAATTTTGGAATTGTAACAGATTTAAGCTGTTTAAATCTTTTTCTATTTAAGACATGAGAAAACTTATTTCTACAAATATTTGATCAATTAAAAAAGTATTAATATAAAAGTAGCTGGTATTTAATATTCGGCCAGCCGAATATAGCACTCAAACTTGTTGTGTTTTCCGGAATGCTTACTCTGTGCACATTACGATTCATTTACAATAAAGTGCAAAATTTGAGCAAAAACATAAAAAACAAGTAAGAGTGCTATATTGGGAAGTGCCGAATCTTATATACCCTTCACCATAGTGTATTTAAAAAATATAAATTTTATAAAATTTAATTTTTTTTCATTTTCCTGACTATATCATTATTATAGCAAAACAAAATAAACAGCAACAACGCTAAACGAAATAAACACACAAACAACAAAAAACACAAGGCAGTAAAACCAACAGACATCCAAACATACGAAACGAAATGCACAAAAAAACAAAATACACAACGCAATGAAACCAACAGACAGTCAAACATACGAAACTGAATACACCAAGAAACATACGAAACGAAATACTCAAAGAAACAAAAACAAAATACAAAGGCAATGAATAAGCAGTGTTGTTGTTGTTAATTTTTTATGATATTTTTAGAGGTTGTCTCGGATTTTTGCTTATATCTCCGTTGTTTATGGACGGATTTTGCTGATTTTAAATAGAAAACTTCTCGAAAACATGTCTGATAGAATTATTGAAGATTTGAATCCCGAAGATATTTGGGGTCTTCAGAAAACTAATTTCAACAGACAGACGGACAGAAAGACAGACAGACGGACATGGCTTACTCGACTCCGCTATCTATAATGTTTCAGAATAAATATACTTTATGGGGTCGGAAAATTATATCTTGGAAATTACAAACGGAATGACAAACTTATATATACCCGTCTGTTGAAATATATTGTGTCCTTTTTCATGCAGAGCTTTCCTTAATATTTGGTACTTATTTCGACTGAGACCCAGTTCCAACATAAGGGCTATTGCTTCCTCTTCAGTAAAATATGATTGTGATGTTGGAGTTGGTATACTTTCCACAATTCGCTTAAGTCGTTTTGGTGATGCATTAGGAAGAATAGTTGCAATATGTACGGCATCCATAGGTTGGTTTTCCTTTTTCAGCATTTCGTTAAATGTATCAGCAATTTCCTCATTTGAGATTGAAAAAAGTTTTTGTGTGACCCTCTTTTTTTTTGACCTTGAACATAAGTTTTTGTATGACTTGCAAGGCGCTCCTGTTGATGTGTTGTAAGTTGAGATTTCCGTAGTAGTTTTCATCCAACTACAAAATTTTAATCGAAATTTCTTTTGATTTCCATCCACAGACTTACTTTTTACATCAAAAAGTTTTCAATTTTTGATATGCCAGTGTTGTCTACTTTTCTACTATATGTAGTTTTTATATAATTTGAAATGTCTTCAATTCTTTCTGGCCCTTTGAAGATACACACCATAAAACGGAACATAACTCTTCGTACTTTAATGTAATCTTCATTGTAGATTTATTAAATATGGTACTTAAAATCTGAGAAGTTTACTTATATACCAATTCTTGTCATTTTCCAAAGTAAAAAATTACGAATTGTCTACCTATTAACATTTAGGACTATATTACTATAACCTGTAATTCAGTCATTGATATTTCTTATTAGTAAATGAATCGAAATTATCATTACCTGTATATTTTTACCTACATGATCATAAATGAAACAGAACCGAAAAATTTAGGTAAAAAATAGTTATAAATTTCTGAAAATTTAAGCATAATAGGACCTTTCAATTATAAGGATAAGCAAACAAATAGAAAACAGGTAAATAAAGATTTAAACATGTTCTGTCATATTTAATACTAAAATATGAAAAATATGAAATTAAAGGATACAGGTTTAAATGAACATATTTTTGAATGTAATTGAGATATTGGCTTGAAATTTTTTGTAAAGGGTCGAGAATTTCCATATCTAACTAAAAGAAGATATTAAGGGATAAATATGGACTAAATTGTTGTAGCTATCTGCGACCCTATTAAAATTTTGATATAAATCATAGTTTTAGAAATTAAACAAATATGTAATATATGACAAAATCTTTATTTATGAACAAAACTCAATGAAATTTTCAACACTTGTTAAATTTGTCATTTCAAATAAGAAAATGCAAAAAAAAAAATTTGAAAAGGTCAAAGGGCATCCCGCAATTCCCAAAAATAGGAATGAAAATCCCAAAAATGGGATTTTTTACATTTTTGTTCATAGGGTCCACATTTCTTTCAGGGCTGGGAAAATACTTTTGGAGTAAATAGAAAACATATTGAGGTTTCCAAAACTGCTTTCAGTTTTCTGATTCTAGCTTTGGGATTTTAGAACATGTCGCCCAAAGTTGAAGTTTTGATAAAAAATAGGTCATATTCGGAAGGACGCAGTGGCAACATTTTCAAAAAATAGGACAAGTTTTTTACGCCAAAGCGTTGTGCGTAAAGATACCTTTTAGAAAACTCTAAAATTGTTATATGTTCTTAAAGAAAATTTTATTTTATTAATAAAAGAGTTAAGACACATTTTTTGCAAAAAAAAACGGCAAAAATCTAAAATTTTTTGAATTTTTAAATTAAAAAACGTATATTTTTGGATCTGTAAATGATATTGATCTGAAATTTTTTGTATATTATTGGAAATTTTGTTGTCTAACTAACAAGAAAAAATTGGTCCAAATTTACGCCCGGTATTCAAAAAAAGGCGGACCAAGGTATGGTAAATTTTGTATCACTAAATTTTTAAATGCCTATAACTCGGATATTATAAGAGATAAGTAGTAAAAGTAAAATGGCACGAGTTTAAAAATTTTACATGTCGTAGGTACCCTACTTTGAGCCGCCACAGCTCCGTCCCTGGGGCATCTGCGGGGTTCATCTTCAAAACTTAAACTCGAATACTCCTTGGCTACGCTCACGCCAAATTTTATCCCGATCGGATCAGCCGTTTAGAAATGCCAGAACATTAGTCATTACCAAATAAAGCTATTTATACAAAATTTGGCACAAATATTAGTTTGGTATACAAAAAAAAGAAAATGTAATGTTCAATAAATTTTGGAATTGTAACAGATTTAAGCTGTTTAAATCTTTTTCTATTTAAGACATGAGAAAACTTATTTCTACAAATATTTGATCAATTAAAAAAGTATTAATATAAAAGTAGCTGGTATTTAATATTCGGCCAGCCGAATATAGCACTCAAACTTGTTGTGTTTTCCGGAATGCTTACTCTGTGCACATTACGATTCATTTACAATAAAGTGCAAAATTTGAGCAAAAACATAAAAAACAAGTAAGAGTGCTATATTGGGAAGTGCCGAATCTTATATACCCTTCACCATAGTGTATTTAAAAAATATAAATTTTATAAAATTTATTTTTTTTTCATTTTCCTGACTATATCATTATTATAGCAAAACAAAATAAACAGCAACAACGCTAAACGAAATAAACACACAAACAACAAAAAACACAAGGCAGTAAAACCAACAGACATCCAAACATACGAAACGAAATGCACAAAAAAACAAAATACACAACGCAATGAAACCAACAGACAGTCAAACATACGAAACTGAATACACCAAGAAACATACGAAACGAAATACTCAAAGAAACAAAAACAAAATACAAAGGCAATGAATAAGCAGTGTTGTTGTTGTTAATTTTTTATGATATTTTTAGAGGTTGTCTCGGATTTTTGCTTATATCTCCGTTGTTTATGGACGGATTTTGCTGATTTTAAATAGAAAACTTCTCGAAAACATGTCTGATAGAATTATTGAAGATTTGAATCCCGAAGATATTTGGGGTCTTCAGAAAACTAATTTCAACAGACAGACGGACAGAAAGACAGACAGACGGACATGGCTTACTCGACTCCGCTATCTATAATGTTTCAGAATAAATATACTTTATGGGGTCGGAAAATTATATCTTGGAAATTACAAACGGAATGACAAACTTATATATACCCGTCTGTTGAAATCAGTTTTCTGAAGTCCCCAGATATCTTCGGGATCCAAATCTTCAATAATTCTATCAGACATGTTTTCGAGAAGTTTTCTATTTAAAATCAGCAAAATCCGTCCATAAAGAACGGAGATATAAGCAAAAATCCGAGACAACCTCTAAAAATATCATAAAAAAGTAAACAACAACAACACTGCTTATTCATTGCCTTTGTATTTTGTTTTATTGATTATTTCGTTTCGTATGTTTGAATTTTTGTGTGCTTCAATGCAATGTGTACGTTGTTTTTGTTTCTTGGTGTATTCGTATGTTTGGATGTCTGTTGGTTTCATTGCGTTGTGTATTTTGTTTTTTTTTTTTTTTTTTTTGTGAACTTCATTTCGTATGTTTGGATGTCTGTTGGTTTTACTGCCTTGGGTATTTTGTGTTTTGTGTGTTTATTTCGATTAGCGTAGTTGTTATTTATTTTGTTTAGCTATTACTATAATGTCGGGAAAATGAAATAATTTTAAATTTTATAAAATTAATATTTTTTAAATGCACTGTGGTGAAGGGTATATAAGATTCGGCACAGCCGAATATAGCACTCTTACTTGTTTTTTGTAGTATATAGTTTTACAACCCATAGAACATAGAGTTCTCTAAAGTTCATATATAATCATATATGATCGTTTTTAGCTGGGATGTTTAATTTTTTGTGCTATTCAACAACATCAGTGTTGATAAAAGTTATTCAGCAGCAGTGTTTTGTACAAACAGAAAATAACATGGCATTTTTCTATGAAAAATATGAGTTAACGAAAAATAAAATAAAGAAGTGTTGTTGCGGATGGAACGGAGAATCAACAAGCTGAACATCGCCGGTTCGATTCCTGGTCGATTTTATAATTAACATTTTTAATAGTTTTTTTAAAAACTAAATTAAATGCAATTTCTCTGTCTAAAAACATATTATTTCTGAGTCGATTTAGCTATGTCCGTCCATTCATGCTTCTGTTCATCCATCTTTGTCAAACTTTACCCAAAATTTTGATTATATTCTTATGTAGTTTAATATTGAATATCAGAAATTTATATGTACATACATACGTACAAATACAGATGCCGCGAGAGCGGATATCTGCTCAGGAGAAACCTTGGGTAACAGGGAAAATTTTCTGTGAACAGTAATTGACCCATCGAAGATATAAAATTCCTATCCAAAACTCATGTCCAACCGGAATTTATGATTGATGGCACGGGCAGGAGGCTGGAGGACATGGATGAGACAATGAAACTCCTAATGAACTCTCACTTCCTACCTGGAATATCGGGTACCATAAATGAAGCGATATTGTAGGAAGTGGAGGCTAACACAGAAATAGTTATTACAACTGGCATGGTTAAGGAGGCCATCAAAATCTTTGAGCCCTATAAAGCTGCAGGACCTGATGGCATTTTCCCGGTATTTTTGCAGAGGAGAGCAGGACTGGTTTCCGTACATCTTTCAAAGATTTTTACTGCATGCTTGAAATTAACATATACCCATTAAATGGCAGGATGCAAGGGTAATATTTATACCCAAACCAAGAAAACCTAGCTATGCGACACCTAAGTCCTATCGACCGATAAGTCTTACGTCCTTTCTACTTAAAACCTTGGAGCGGATAGTCGATAGTATGGTTAAAAGCAGTATACCAGACAGAGATCTCAAATATAAGCAGCATGCTTATGTAAAGGGACGATCGGTAGAAACGGCGTTGAATTAAGTTGTCTACTATATAGGTGAATCCTTCGAAAGCAAACTGTATACACTGGCGGTATGTATTGGCATCGAAGGCGCCTTCAATAACGTACACACTGATGCTCTTATCCAATCCTTAGACCAGTTTTATGAGATGGATAAGCTGAAAGATGTACGATATAACCATCGGGAAAAGGGTATTTCGCGGTACACCACAGGGTGTCATTTTGTCGCTTTTACTCAGGGTAACCACTGGGTAACATAAATAGCCTCCTAGGGACACTAACCGAGAAAGGACTTAGACCTGTCTGCTATCCAGACGATGTCCTAATACTTCTAAAGGGAAAGGATCCAAATTACTTGTGTAGAAGGGCTGAGGAGGTTCTGAACACGATCTTGAGCTGGGCTCAACCTAGAGGCCTCAATGCTAACCCGGTGGACAAAAGCGGTTATAGGACACGTCATCAATGTATATGGACACATTGGAAGGCTATACACAGTTATCGGTCGTGTCCGATCGCATACCAGAGACAAAATATGTCGGAAATTTTGAAACTCTGATCCCAGATAGAATGTCTTGGTCAAGCGGAACTTTAGAGCAAATACCAATAGGAATCCGTTGCTACACGGATGGCAACAGGAGACAAAGTAGACTTGGGTTTTTATACTGAAGACCCAGAAACAGAAATATACCACCTAATCACAACACTAGCTTCCAGGCAGAATTCCGAGCAATAACGGAATGCGTATATTGGATTAGAATAAATATGGCGCCTACAGGGCTTAACATATTTACCGACAGCCAGAAGGCAATTAGGGCGATATAAAGTAATAAATTTAAATCTAAAACCGTATTGGATTGTAAAAAAGGTCTAACAGAATACTCTCCCGGATGTAAGGTTCACATCATATGGGTACCCGGCAACTCGGGAATAGTCGGCAATGAAAGAGCGAATGTAATAGCTTTAAAGGGAAGGGAACTCGATGTAGTTAACCTGACGAATGGTAAACCATTTGACGCAACGAGGACAGAATTAAAATTAAGGGTGAGAGAAACCCATAAGAACTTTTTTTGATTATACCAACAAAAATTTTCCATGAAAAGGACCGCACAACAGGCCCGATAGTGGCCTAGGTGTATTTCTTCAGATTTGATGTAGATACATCCTCCTATCAACCTAACCTATCAAAAAAAGGTAAAATTAATCATATTCATATTATTTACTATAACAAAACTAATTTTGAATTAATCTTTTTATGAGAAATGGGCTCAGCAAAACGCTACAGTTGATATTGGTACGATCTCAGCAAACATGACGTAGTAAGATCGAAGAGAATATTCGGTGAAGGAAGTCTTATGATGTCGGGAGCTTTCTCCTATGATTGTCAACTACCAATTTGCTTTATATCTACCAAAATGAATTCTGAAATGTACACAGAACTCCTAGAACTCCTGATAAAAATAATGTATTTCAACAGGATAATGCAGCAATTCATGTATCTAGGCTCAAAGCTTGGTTTTCGGATAAAAACATTGATGTTCTCGAATGGCCAGCTTGCAGTCACGACTGCAACCCTATGGATTTAAAACTTCCAAGGTTTACGAGAAATACACCTTAAAGGAATGTTGGCAGGATATTTTAATAAAAACCATTAAAAATTTGGTGGAGTCGATGCTTTAGAAGTGCGAGTATAGCGATGAAATTCGACATAAATAAGTCTCATATGAGCCAAAATCTGTCTACCAAATTTTTTAAGGATCGCTAAATAATTGACCCTACCCCCCATATAAGGAACCTTCAGAAAATGACTTGAACACTCATTACTGGCCTAAAAACCCGACTATAGCGATAAAATTCGGTATAAGTAAGTTTCTTAATTTCAAAAACCTCTCTACCAATTTTTTTTAGGATCGGATAATAAATGACCCTAACCCCTATATAAGGTTCCCTTCTGAAAACTACTTCAACGCTCATTACTGGCTCAAAAATATGAATATAGTGACGAAATTCGACACAAATAAGTTTTATGCTAGCCAAAATGTCTCTGCCAAATTAAGTGAGGATCGGTCCATAATTGACCCTACCGCCTATACAAGGTCCCCTTCAGAAAATGACTTTAACGCTCATTACTGGCTAAAAAATACGAATATAGCAATAAGATATTACACAATTGAGTTCCTCGTGACCAAAATCTCTTTACCAACTTTTATGTTGGTCAGTCCATAATTGACCCTAGCCCCCATGCGAGGTCCCCTTCAGGAAATGGCTTTAACGGTTATTACTGGCTTAAAAATACGAGTAAAGCGATCAAATGCGATACACGTAAGTTCGTTACGAGCCAAAACTTATGTAACAATTTTTTTGGATAGGCCCATAAATGACCCTACTCCCATATAAGGCCCCCCTCTGAAAATAACTATAACGCTCATTACTAGCTTAAAAATATGAATATAGTGACGAAATTTGACACACAAAATCTCTCTAGCAAATTAAGGGAGGATCGGTCCATAATTTACCCTACCGCCCATAAAAGGTCCCCTTCAGAAAATTACTTTAACGCTCATTATTGGTTAAAAAATACGAGTATAGCGATAAAATTTGACACAAGTATGTAAGTTCCTCGCGAGTCAAAATCTCTTTACCAATTTGTGTGTGGATCGGTCCATAATTGACCCTATCCCCCATATAAGGTCCCCTTCAGAAAATTACTAAAACGATCATTACTGACTCAAAAATACGAGTATAAAATTCGCTGCCTAATTTAGTGCGGAATGTGTCGGTAATTCACCCTACCACCCATATAAGCCCCCTTTAGAAAATTTCATTAACGCTAATAAAATGTAAACAAGTTTTATATGAACCAAAATCGGTCTTCAAAAAGTTATGAGGATAGGGCAATAGACCATAGACCTTATGACTCACTAAATTAAGTCATAACATCCATGGACGTTACGAGAATTTCAAAAGTGTTACAATGTCCAGGGATTTCAAAGAGTCAATTTGTCAAAAAGACTTAATTTGCAAAGCCGGTATTCGAAATACCCCAGAGTTGAAAACCCCTAGCCCGGAAGTCTATCCAGGACACTTCTTTAAAGAAATCCAAAATGTTTTTTTGGTCAGTGTCACAATATCCATGGACATTATAACATTTTAAAAAAGTGACATAATGTCCATGGATATTATGTCGCTTTATGGTGTGTCATAAGGTCTATGGACATTATGACACGCCACCTAATATAAGATCCTCTTTAGAAAATTTGATGAGGAAAATTCACTAGTACAGCAATGAAAATCGACATAAAAAAGTATATACTTAAGAACATAATTCTTCATTCCGAATTTGAGGACTGATCTATAACTGACCCACAGGGGTATAGGAAAAAAAAAGAGGGAAATAATTCGGTAACTTCTAAGCGGTTAATCCGATTTTGATGAAATTTGGTATGCACAAAGAGGAGGTGTTGTCGAGTTTAGGTTTTGAATTTTTGAATTTCATTAAAATCGGATTAACCGTTTAGAAGTTACCGAATTATTTCCCTCTTTTTTTTCCTATACCACTGTGTGACCCTAGCCCCTATAAAAAGTTCCCTTCAGGAAAGAGTTTTGGTTATAAAAATACGAGTTTTCCTTATTTAAAATACAAGTATTGCGATGAAATTTGACATAAACAAGTTCTATATAAAACGAAATCTATGTACAAAATTTTATGAGTATCGGTTCATAATTGATGCATATAAAGGTCCTCTTCAGAATATTACTCATACGCTCAAGGTTTAAAAATTGAACAAAAATATATTGTTTTCAAAAATTATACCCTTATTCTATAATTTTTCGTTCGTTTCTGTAAATGTACAGAAACAAAAACGTTAGCATGGATATTTTGTATTCTATAATAATAACAGTTTTAAAATTGGTTTGTGAATTTGATAATCAATTCAAATTTACCAGATGCACAATTTTTTAAAGTTTAGAACAATTTTAAAAATAATTTGTTTGATTAGTTTAATTAGTTTGATGTGGTAATATATTTTCAATTTTATTTCATATGGTAACAAAAATTGTTTGTCAAAATTATTACAATTATTTTGTTATTTTTTTACCTATTCGGGAAAAAACGTTATAATTTTCTTTTGATATCGTTTATTTTCGCGAATATTATTACCCCAAATGTTTACATGGATGTTAAAGATATTCGTGCAATGGTTGAGCCCTCAAAATTCTGTTCTTACATGTTTATATGGATGCTTTAATTGTCCATACAAAATTTGATGACTTTTGCTGTTGAAATTTCTGAGATGCGCGACCTTTACTATTTATTTCGAATGTGGGCGTAGCATTCTGCCTTCTTGAAATTTCGAAATAAAAATAATTCCTTTTAGACATACAGGAAGACATTGTGAAAATATCATGAATATCGGTCCAGCCGTTTATTAGTTAAAAAGTTATAAACGGCCATAAAAGTCATCTTTTTTACACCCTAAACGTACACCCATCTACTTTTTTTGTAGAAGTCGATGCAGTTCATCTGCATCTACTTTTCTTGTATATCTAATGCGTGAACTGTTTAACACGTTTTTTTGCCTTTTTTACCCCTTAATGTTCTAATTTGCAAAAATCGCTGTTTTCTGCAATTTAAAGATACTATCACTACAAAAACACCTATTGTTGAAATTTCTAACAGAGCACTTTTATGTTAAAAAATAACATTTTACACAAAATGTTTAAGTTATAGAATAAGGGTATTAATATTTTGTTAGTTCAAAAGAGCTCGGTCCATAATTGACTTAAGCCATATCCCAAATATCACCCTGATGTTAATAGGGGAGCATTCTTTTACGACATACGATTTGATGGTGGGTATATGAGATTCGGTACAGCCGAATATAACTCTCACTTGTTTTTATACCCACCATCAAAAATATTTTAAGGAGCGCACAACAGGCCCGATAGTGGCCTAGGTGTATATCTTTGGATTTGATGTACTATACATCCTCTTATCAACATAACCTAACCTAACCTAACCTAAATATTTTAAATCTGATAAAATTGCAAGTTTTTTCGCTGCACTATAAATACGATTTTCTATAATATATTATAGAACCTTAAAATATGCTTTAAAAATATTTAATAACTTCCAGGTATGCATGTGTGTGAAATATTTAAGGAAATTTAGATATGTGTACTGTTGTTTAGAATTTGTTTATACTAAATTAATTTTACTAAAAAAATTACAATTAATTATAAACGGTTAAAGTGTTTTTACAATAACATTTCTGTAAATAAAGGTTATATTTCTGTAAAAATGTATATCTATATAGCTATTTGGTAATAAATGATGTGCATTAAGTGATTTTCGGAAGATGCTTTGTATGGGACCGATCGGACACATATTATGGACCGATCGTGAAAAAGTTTTGAAATACTAAAAACTGGAAGATTTAAAAAAATCAATTAAGCGAAAACAACTGTACCTAGTTGTATATGCGTACAAACGAATGTCTAGTCGAATTTGAAGTATATATTAGAAAGCGATTTTTTTGTAGTTTTGTATTAAAAAATACAATAAAAATAATTAAAAAATAAATAATATAGTAAAAACAATTTTTTTTAACTTTCCACATATGTAATTAAAAGAAAAATACTATGTTTTTTAGACGATTGTCTACCACTGTATCTTTTATACCCTCCACCACCATCAGTGGTGATAGAGGGTATATATAACATTGTCATTCCGTGCGTAACACCAAGAAATATTCCTCTGAGACCCAACAAAGTGTATATATTCTTGATCCTTATGAAATTCTGAGTCGATTTATCTATGTCCGTCCGTCCGTCCGTCCATCCGTCTGTCTGTGTAAAACACGCTCACGTAAAAACGAAGCAAAAAATCACGAAATTCACCCAAAACATTTTCTATTATCCGTTTTTTTCCCAATATTTAAGTATTTTTCAGAAACTACCAAAAATAAATCGATGAATTTTGTCACACATTATTTTTTTGTGCCAGGGATCAAGAATGTTCAAACTCATAATAATTGATCCAATATTTCCCATAGCCACCATACAAAGGTGTATATTCCCGGAAATTAGTTTATCGTTAATAACTCCCTCAAATTTTGTGCAATAAAAAAAAAACAAATATAATATAAATAGAAATCATACTACCAACGTAGATCTCAGTCGGCCCACAATTTATCATAGCTCCTATAGAAGGCCCTCTTCCAAAAATCACCTAAACACACATATTTCATCCTATATATGTATATATATATGTTTTTGTTTGTTAGGCTTTCACGGCAAAACTACTAAACCGATTTACATGAAATTTGGACCGCTAATAGATCTAACCCCAAAAGGAATAATAGGCTATATAAGATCTTGATCGGATGCCATGCCCCATTTTACGCCCACTTTTTGTAAAAGTATTATTACACCAGTTTTGCAATCACAATATGTAAAAACTACTAAACCGATTAACCTGAAATTTTGCATACCGATAGGTATAAGCTTGGAAAGAACTATAGGTTATATATAAGAACCTGATCCGATGACACGCCCCTTTCTACGCCCACTCTTTATAAAACTATCCTTACTTATATCTCATCCTATAATTATATGAAAGAGAAATCTGTTTGTTACGCTTTCACGGACAAACTACTGAACCGATTTACATGAAATTTAGAACTCTAATAGTTCTATTCTTAAGTGGAGCAAAGGGCTATATAAAATCATGATTTGACGTCACAATTCTTCTTATGCTCATTTTTTGTTTTCTATATAATTGTTATACAAAATTTTCATTCGAGACTTACAGAAAACTACTGAACCGATTTACATGATAGGTCTGATCTCAGGATCTGGATCGGACGCCACGCCCCTTTTTACGCGAACTTTTTGTGAAACAATTATTATACCAAATTTACGTCCACACAAAAAAGTACTAATCCGATTTTCATGAAATCTGTTATAATGAATGTTATGGAATGAATAGTACGACACATTATATCTTCAAAACATATAATATATACACAGAAAAAAATAATACATAACTGGAAGGAATTTTGTAATTAATTGTATGAATCGAACATGACTTTTTTCCCAAACCATTTTCATTTGGAATATTAAAAGTTCATAAAATGTATGAATTTGTACATGAATGAATTTTTTTTTTACTTATTTTCTTTGATTTTCATAAAAAATTGCAATAAATATCCAATGTTCCATTTTTTTAGAAAATAATAATAATTATCGAATTTTTATGAAAAATAAACAAAAATACTGGAAAACAAAATATGAAATGGAAAACATCAGCAATATAGCTAAACATCCATTCTTCAGACAATCCTGCAAGTTACGCGCATATTTCATTGTTTTCAATCTAAAAATCATAAAGAAATAAAAAATTTTCCAAAGAAAATTTCAAACATTTTTTAACAAATAGAAAAACAGAAAGAAAATTTTTTATTTTTTAAGTCAAGGCTTCTAGATTATGTTTAAAAAAATAAAAATGAAAAAATTCATACAATTTAGGAACTTATTCTTAAATATTATTAACTTTAGTCAATGAAAGCTGCTCATAATATTTATGCTCAAACTTTTTTCTGTGTAATAATAAATATATATGAGATTCCTTTATTACTCTTTCACTAAATAAATACTAAACCGATTTACATAAAATTCGGCATATTAATAGGTCTACCCTCAGAAGTTAAAAATGACTATATGATATTGATTGATACGCACATTTTTATGTTCACATTTAGAATAACAGAATAGCCGTAAAAAAATTATAATAAGATTTCTGTAGATAAAAGCAATATTTGTGCCAATTTTGTATGGATATTTTTATTTCGTAAAGAGTTTTATGCGTGTAAGTGCTTATCGATAGGAGACCTTGTATGGGAGCTACGACCAATTACGAACCGATCGTAAACAAATTTTACAGTATCATTTCTGTATATAAAAGCAATGTTTGTGCTAAATTTTGTAGACCTTGTATGGGAGCTATGACCAATTGTGGACCGATCGTGAAAAAATGTACAGTAAAATTTCTGTAGATAAAAGCAATATTTGTGCCAAAGTTTGTATGAATATCGTTATTTGGTAATGAGTTATGTGCATTTAAAAGTTTTTCGGAAGGTAACCTTATATGGGAGCTATGACCAATTATGGACCGATTCAGAAAATTGTTTCTTTACATGAATTCTATTGGCATAGAATTTAAATTTGTAAAATTTTGTAAAGATATCGGCATTATTTCGGAAGTTATTAACAATAAATTAATTTCGGGGAATATGTACATTTGTATGGGAGGTATATGTAATTGTGAACCGATTTTTCCGATTTATAACAATGTTGATCCTGGCACCAAGAGTTATCTCTGATAAAATTCATCAATTTATCTGCAGGAGTTTTTGTAAAAAATACAAATAAATATGTGAAAAAGCACAATTTTTTTTGAGGTTGTCTTAAATTATTACTCATAACTCTGAACCTATTTCACCGATCTTGCAGATTTTCAATACCAAACTGCTCAGGATATCAATAAATATTTTGGGTGAATTTAATAAAGTTCCGTGGCTTCGTTTTAACACGCTCACGTTTTATACAGACAGACAGACGGACATATCTAAATCAACTCAGAATTTCATAAGGACCAAGAATATATATACTTTGTTGGGTCTCAAATGAATATTTCTCGGTGTTACAAACGGAATGACAAACTTATAGTATATACCCTCTATCACCACTGATGGTGGTGGAGGGTATAAAAGACATGAACCCATTTTCAAGAAATTTGGCAAATTTGTATTTTATGCTTCTTGAAATTTTGCATGACAATAGTTCTATCGTAGAACAGAACAGAATCGGATGTAGTTTACTACGATCGAGAAAATGGCATATGGAAATTTTTTATCAAAATTATATTATTGTAGATCCGTACATATTACTCACATCACTTATATTTTCCACATGAACCCATTTTCAAGAAATTTGGCCAATTTGGATTTTATGCTTCATGAAATTTTGCATGACAATAGTTCTATCGTGGAAGGTTAGGTTAGTTTGAGGATCAGAATGTTTAATACATTAAATCCGAAAAAATACACCTTTACCACTAATTTCGGGTCTGTAGTGATCTTAATGAAATGCAATGACCTTTTTCCGCCCATTTTTTGTTACATTTATAATGCTCATGGTATATACTTCTTACAGTATATGAGAATTATTATTTAGGCAGTTAACATTTTAATCAAAAATTTATTTTTATTTGAAAACTCTAAAATGTTTGTGGGTCCTTAACTTACTTTACGATTAGGTAAAATATAAATCTGTAATCAATTTAATTTATTATCAAACATCGTTTTTCATCTAAAGCGTAAAATCAGTTGTAGATTCGTATATCTCACCACTTATATTTTCCACCGGAAAACTATTCTTATTTCAAAACCTGTAATCCGCTTTATATCCTCAAAAAAAAAAAAAACTATTTTAAAACAGAATCGGCAGTAGTTTACTACTATCGAGAAAATAGCATATGGAAATTTTTTATCAAAATTATATTGTTGTAGATCCGTATATACTACTCACATCACTTATATTTTCCACCAGAAAACCATTTTTATTGCAAAACCTGTAATCTGCTGTATATCCTCAGAAAATAACAATTTTAAAAGAGAATCAGATGTAGTTTCCTACGATCGAGAAAACAGTAAACTATATTAGATCTTGAATGAATGTCTAAGATGCCACTTTTTTATCCAGAATAAAAACTACTGAACAAAAACCGCTCCTAAAATAGGGTAAATAATATATTCTTATTACATTTTCACAAAAATTCGAATTTTCAACTTAAATCTACAAATCCATCCAGAAAATCATTCATATCTCCCCTTAAAATTTCTATTTATATAACTCTTTAAACATTTACTTTAAATAACTCGCAATTCGAGAAAACAATGAAGATCCTAAATCACTCATATTTTCCATACAAATCGAGTTTTACATCAAAAATATAAAATTTAAATTTATTGTTAAATTGAGATAACAAAAAAAATCTGCAATATGTTAAATAAACCATCAAAAAATTATCTTGATATAAATTCGGTTGTCATTTTTTAAATGCAGCTCAAATCAAAAAAACCATGATTTGACTACTCCTGAAAGACAGCACTTTTGCAAATATTATATAGGTAGACCTCTCAAACGATGCATATAAAGCATTGTTCATATAAAATATGTATGAATTCATCTTTCATTATCTTTTTATACTTTTAGAAAATTATCCACCAAAAATTCTGCACGTATGTAGCGCCATATTTATTCCAAGCTTTTTAAATTAAATAATGATTTTGAATAATTCCAGCACACATTTTCCATTAACAAATTTAGAAATTTTTTAATTAGAGGAAGATGTGCATATTTTAGTAAGTAAAATTATTTGGGTATTTGTTTTGTATATCTAACTATTTGACCTTTAAACCTTTATTACTTCGGATTTAATAAGAAGTGTCTAAATCCATCCAAAACTTTCATCTGGATGCATAAAAGCTAATGAGTAAAAATTATATTTTTAAAAATACTTTTTTATAAATGGATGTATTTTTGAGAAACAATGTCGAAAAAAATTGTGGTTACTCTTTAATGAATAACTCAAAATTGTTTGTCAAATTAGAAGTAGTTTTGTTTTCTCTGTCAAGATCAAGGATTCTTCATATTTTCCTAGGACAGAAAAAAATTTAATTTTGTTATTTTTAAAGGAATTTGAAATCAATGAGCGCAAAATTTTTTATGATTTTGTGCAGAATTTCTCATAATAGTTACAGAGTTTTTTCAATTGCGTGTACTTTTTCAAACAGAAAAAAAAATCACTTGAAATTTTGTACGGTTAATGGTACGTATTTTTGAAATTAATAAAATGCTCCCGAAGACTTTTACCTCTTTACACCAGGGGCACTACAATTCAAAGTACGGTGTGACCTAATTTAAATTAAACAGTTCTTTAAATCTGCTGCACATGGAAAAAAGAAAAAAATTAATTTGAAAGTGTCCTTAGTTCCCTATCAGTGACTGAAAATGCTGATTTCAGTATAATTTTTCAAAAAATGTTTCTTAAATTTTTCCACATATTAGTCAAAATTTCCTAATTTAAGCTGATTTTCAATTTCTACATTTTTAAGGGACTTTTTGGTCCAGAAACTGACTTTAAGGATTAAAAAGGCAGAAAAATATAATAATTATTTTATCCTTATAAGCTAAATTTTGGTATCTATTTCAAAAAAAGTCATTACAGGTAGAAAAATATTTCCTTTACTTTTCGAAGAAGCCCGAGCAACGCCGGGTACACGCAGCTAGTTTATAAATATTGTACATAAATATGTTTTGGGTATATACATATATATGACTCTACCGCATTTTATTTCGGATCGGTCCATAATTGGTTATATCTGTCATATAAGATCCACTTCAGAAAATAAATAAAGATATCGGAATAAAATTCCGCATAAATAAAAAAATAATGAGTATTTTTTGTGTGTCTATAGAAATCTTTGTAAAAAAAAATTGGATCAATGCATAATTGGTCATAGCCCTCATATAAGGTCAGCTTCCTTAAGTTACTTTTTTCAATATAAATATTTTATTAAAATAAAATCCGACATAGTGTGTTTTTTATCGATAAATCATTCTGCGAAATTTTATTCTCCATAAAAGGTACATAAATTATATAAATTACTTAATATATATAATGTAATTACCAGGCAACCAAAAATATGCTCTAAAAAAGTGTTTTATGCGCATAAAAAATGCTCTTAAAAACTAAAAATATGCTCTAAAAACATACAAAATATGCACTTAAAATTTCCCATTTTCCAAATGAAAACACCGTTTTTACCATTTTTGAGACCTTATAAAAGCGGGAAGAATCATTCATTTATAAAATCCGTTATGTTATCTGAAAGTCTAATCTGTCGACTTAAAAAAAGGTTTAACCTCCGTCATATATCCATGTTTCTTCGAGATATGTTAACCTAAAGCTTGGAACAACCATAAACTTACAAAAACTCAATGTTGCCTTTATTCTATGACAAACTTATTTGTCTCAATTTTTTAAACTTTTATTTTACTCCCGTATTCAGTATCTCGTACGGAAATTTTATTTTCAATATTAATATGAAAAGCACTCAAAAATATTTAAAAACTGAGTAATTTTCATACAAATTTTAAAAATAAAAAGTCCGTCTGAAATACTGAATACGGGGGTTAAAGCCGACAGATTGAACTTTCGAATCACATAACGGATTTTATAAATGAAGGTTTCTTCCCTCTTTTATAAGGTTTTAAATATGGCCAAAAACAGGATTTTTCAGTTTTTAGGACACGAGAAAGAAATTGGATTCAGATTAAGCGATGCTCAATAATTCAGAAAAGTAAACTTTGGTCTCTGGGTTTCTCTTTCAAATTTTGTCGACCTGTGTAATTTTCTAGGAAAGGATTAAGATTCTTAATTCTTTTGCTTTACATTCCATTGATTAAATTTCTAAAATAAAATTTTACATTTGAAAGACAAACAAGTAAAAAATATATAGTCGGACATGACCGACCATATGACGACCTACACCAGTGAGTAGGTTAATATTTAAACAATTTATTGATAAAAAAGTAATTTTCTGAAAGAGGGTTATACGGGGGCAAGGGTAAATATGGGCCTATTCTTATAAATGTTGGTAGAGGGATTTACGTTTATATTAAAGTTATTTATGCTGAATTTTATCGTGATACTAGTGAATTATTGACTTTCAAGACATTTTCTGATGGGGACTTTGTATGGGGGCAAGGATGAAATGAGGCCCGATCATTACGACAATTGTCAGTAACATTTAGACTTATACGCAACTAAGTTGTGTCGATTTTTGTAGAGATACTGAAACATTTAAATAATTTTGAGCTCGAGAGGCCAATTCGAGTGGTACGGTTGTAGACCGATTTCAACCATTTTAAACAAGCTTTATTCTTGTGTCATCAAAAAGAAATTTAACTTTATGAATTTATTTTTAGGGAATGGGTTTAAAATGTTATTTACCTCATTATTATAACTTGGCAATAACTAAAGGTAGGATTTTATAATGCAGACAATTCATTTCTAGTCATTTGAATTGTACTTTAGTTAAAGGACATCGATAAAGCACACGGAGACCTTTCCGCCAGCTTACCTTCCCGTATACATATAATAACGAGATACAAATTGTCGGGGTTATAAAATCCTATATTTAGTTATTACCAAGTTATAATAATGGGCCTTAAACTTTTAATTTCTAATAAAATATAATACAAAATTTAAAAACATTTTCTATTCATTAATTTCTAAAAAAAATGTTTCAATCTGTTTTTATTTAAAAACAAAATTATAAAAAATTTGAAAAGGTTAGGTGTAAAGAACGAAATAAGCAATAGAAAAATGCGATTATGTGTAAAATATGCGGAAATAAGCTGTAAAATTTAAAATATGCAAAAATATGCTGTAAAGAACAAAATATGTAAAAATATGCTTTTACAAATCGATGCCAAAATTCGTTAAATTTTCTCAAATGGATAAATAGCCAACTCGCGTGTCCATACGACGCGCAGCAAAAAATATGATATTGCATATTTTTGGTTGCACTGGTAATTACTAATGGTGATTTCTTTTCTGATAAAAAATATTGCCAACATGTTTTGTGGCACTTATTAGAGGTTACACAAACCCTCATAATGTGTTCATTTTAAACGATCATAAAAGAACAAAAATCATTGCCCTTTATGCAATCATGTTTCTTTGTAGACCTCGACTAGTAAATTTCATATCGCTAAAATAAAATGAAACATTTTTTTTAGCGATTTTAACGTTCATTCTGCTTTTACAAAAATAAAATTATCAACACCTATAGTCAGCTGTTGTTTGTTTATAAATTTGTCACAAGAACCTGTTGCAATTAAAATCAATATTTTAAAAAGAAACAAGTCAGAGTGCTATATTCGGCTGAGCCGAATCTTAAATACCCTCCACCAGCTACTTATACATATATTAATACTTTTCTAATTGATCAAATATTTGTAGAAATAAGTTTTCTCATGTCTTGAATAGAAAAAATACAAAGATTTAAACAGCGTAAATCTATTACAATTCCATGATTTATTGAACATTACAAACACCATTTTCTTTATATTTTTATAGCGCTTAGCGATATTTAGTATTTTGCATGTATGCATGTGTGTAAAAGACTTAAGGATTTTCAAAATAAATATATATAATTTCGTTCTACACAAATTGATAATGCAAGTAGTTAAATACGGTTAAAGCGCTTTTAGGGGCAGGACATAGTATGGGAGATATGACCAATTATAGACCGATCGTAAAAAATTCTTTAAGCAAAATTTCTGTTCATAAAAGCTATATTTCAGTCAAATTTTGTATCTATATCGTAATTTAGTAATAAGTAATGTGTGTTTAAGTGATTTTCTGAAGGGAACCTTGTATGGGACCGACCGCACCCATGTTATGAACCGATCGTGAAAAAAATCTTGAAATTGAATTTTTGTATACAAAATTAATATTTGGGCCAAATTTTTTATCAATAGCTTTATTTGGTAATGAGTAATGTGCGTTTAAGAGATTTTCGTGAAAGGACCTTGTATGGGAGCTATGACCAATTATGTATATAAAGACAAAATTTCAAAATTCTGTATCTATATCATTATTTGGTAATGAATATTGTGCATTTAAGTGATTTTCTGGAGGGGACCTAGTATAAGAGCTATGACCAAATATGGACCGATCGTAAAACAATTTTATAGTTTAATTATACCCTACACCACTTTAGTGGGGAGGGTATATTGGATTTGTGCTGATGTTTGTAACATATAAAAATATTCGTCCTAGACCCACCTTAAAGTATACCAATCGGCTTAGAATCGTTTTCTGAGTCGATTAAGCTATGTCCGTCCGTCTGGCTGTCTGTCCATGTAAACCTTGTGCGCAAGCTACAGGTCGCAATTTTCAAGATAATTGGATGAAATTTGGACACGCACGTTTTATTTGACCCAAGGACGAAGCCTATTGAAAATGGTTAAAATCGGTCCATTATTTCACCTAGCCCCCATAGAACAGAACCCCCCGAAAAGGGCTTCTGAGCTCATAATTATGTTAAATATACAGATATATCGATAAAATACGGCATAACTAAGTTTTATTGAAGTCTTGATAACTCTGCCAAATTTCATAAAGATCGGGCCCCATTTGACCCTAGCTCCCATACAAAGTCCCCTTCAGAAAATTACTTGAATGTCCCAAATTAACTTATAAACACAAATATCGCGATGAAATTCAGCACAATAAAATATTATGTAAATATAAATATATTCACAAAATTTTATCGGGCTTGGTCCATATTTGCCCCTAGCCCCCATATAAAGCCTCTTTCAGAAAATTAGTTTTTCATCCATAAATTGCTTAAATGTATCGGAACAAGGGAATATTGAAGATAAATGCGATATTATGAAAAATAAATCACATTTAATATTCATAACTGGTGTAGGGTATCATATGGTCGGCCACGCCCGACTATACTTTCTTACTTGTTTTTATTTTAATTTTTTTCCATAATTTTAGCAATATTTTTGCTAAATGTATGGATATTAATATTTTGTAATGAGTTATGTGCGTTTAAGTGATTTTCGGGAGGGAACCTTGTATGGGAGCTATGACCAATTATGGACCGATCAGAAAAAACTTTCACAGTAAAATTTCCTTGCGTATGGGCAATACTTATACCAAATTTTATATGGATATCTTAATTTAGTAATGAGTTATGCGCGTTGAAGTGATTTTCGGGAGGGGACCTTGTATGGGAGCTATGACCAATTATGGATCGATGGAACAAAATTTCACAGTAATATTTCTGTATGTGAGAGCAATACTTGTACCAAATTTTATATGGATGTCTTAATTTAGTAATGAATTATTTGCGTTTAAGTTATTTTCGGGAGGGGACCTTGTATGGGAGCTATGTCCAATTATGGACCGATCCAAAAAATTTTTTTCTGAATGAATTCTATTCACATAAGATTTTAATTTGTAAAATTTTGTAAAGATTTCGACATTGTGACGGAAGTTATTAACAAAAAACACATTTTCCGGGAATATGTACCTTTGTATGGAAGGTATATGAAATTGTTGACCGATTCTGGCAATTTTCAGCAGGAGTCAAACTCTTGTGTAGAAACGAATGTATGGTAATTTTCATGGAATTATCTTGCTTGTTTTCGAGAAAATTACATCAGAATGTGTAAAAAATTGATTCATAACTTTTCCCGGTGTGAACCGATTTTGCTTATTTTCAATACCAAACTGCCTAGGACAATAATAAATATTTTGGGTGAATTTCGTTAATTTTTGTTGCTACGTGTTAACTTGAGAATGTTTTATACAGACAGACAGACGGACGGACAGACGGACATAGCTAAATCGACTAAGAATTTCATAAGGTCCAAGAATATATATACTTTGTTGGGTCTCAGATGAATATTTCTTGGTGTTACACATGGAATGACAAAGTTATATATACCCTCTATCACCACTGATGGTGGTGGAGGGTATAAAAAATTTAAATTAAATACTTATAAACCAAGGAAAATTGAATCCGAGGCCTCTGAATCACCAACAACATGCAAAAGAATTCAAAGGAAGTAAAAAGGCTGCATTAAATACATTTTTATTTAACTAATGAAATTACTTTTTTAGTGTGGACTGATGGAGAGACTAGACAGCTCTTGGTATTTTATGCCAATTACATGGTTGATATTGGTCCAATGAAGAAATTTAAAACAAAGAAAGAAATGTGGGCAGACATTGCGTCAATAATTCCAGATAAAACTCCCAGGCAGTGCGAGGAGCGGTATAAAACTATATTAAAAAGAAAAAAAGTGTCAGTTGAAAATAACAAATCCTCCGGTTCGAAAAGGGAAAGTATAGATTTTGAAGAAGAACTAAACAAAATAAGTTTAATGGATGACTCCATCGAACCGGAGGTCCAAATAAGCAGCCAAAAGTTTTTAAAAGTAGAAAAGAAAGACATTAAAAAAACTGAAGAGACAAAAATAAAAAAGAAAAGAATTCAAGAAACATTACTAGAAATTGCAGAGAAGAAGGAAGAAGCTAAGGAAAGACGACACCAGGAAAAAATGGCCTTACTGCAAAAAGTTTTGGAAGCTAAAAATAAATAAGACAAACTGCATATAATTTAAAAAAAAAAAGTACAAATAATTTTTTGTGATACTATGTTTATAGAATTAAAATATATATTTATCTTGTTGAATTATACAAAAGGTCTTTAATTTCATTTCTTTTCGTTTGTCCCATCTGCGTTAACAATCTATCACGTCTATCATCGTCGTTATGCTCGGAATTTATACGTATTTCATTGATAGTTACTTCTTCATTAAACAAATAATTTTTTTCGATGCAAATGTTATGGAGGACGCAAGTTGCAATTACAAATTGTGCCATTGTTTCCACATTATGGAAATCAAGTCGCATCAATTGTCGAAAGCGACTTTTAAGAACACCAAACGCATTCTCAATTTTGACACGTGACTGGCAAAATTTCAAATTATAGTTTTTTTCGGAGTCACTCAAGTTGCCATAATCACGGAATGGTGTTAAAAGGTATTCCCTTAGTGGATAAGCTGAATCTCCCAATAAATGGTAATTTGGTGCACATAAATTTTGTAATTCTTTGCCTATAAATGAAAGTTTTAATATTCTGTATATACGTCTAAAAACGCAGCTTCGAATCACAGATGCCCTGCAGAGTTATTGACACTGTATCATGTCTATTTGCGTATGTAGAACGGATTTTGTGTTTAGGAGTTCTAACAGAAATATAGCTTCCGTCTATGCACCCTAAAACATTTGGGAAACCAGATATCTAAAAATTATATTGAGTTTAAAATATTTTTATAGAAAGTTATTTACTTTCTGTCACACACGTGTTGAAAATCATTGGAAATAACTGCTTTTTCCATTATACTTTGCGGAAATTTTATAGCTTCAGGAGCTATTTCATCCAATAAAAATTTTAAAACTTGTTGGAAAGAATTATGAAGATTTGATAATGACATGTCAAACACATTTGCCACCTCTCTAAAGGTTGTTTTGTTGCCAATAAACCTGTAAAAATACTTTTTAGTTAACGTTTTTTTATTTTAAATAATTTACCCACAAAAATTAAAGAATTTGTGTTTCTACACTTATCTGCTTTCTTCCTCCTTGATACGTTCTTACCAAATACCAGTTAGAATATCTTTCTATCAGGTATTGTGCGCTTTCTCGGGTAAGTCGCAAATTTTTTTTAAACTGAGGAGAAATAAAATATATTAAACTACAAATAGCCAACACTTGGAATATGTGTATTTACTCACATCATTGGGGAATACTGATAAATAACATTTTCAACAAAATTTTTAACTCGCGGCAAGTACTTTCGTGCCAATAATAATGGATACATGTCCTCCTCGTCTGACGATGAAGAGGATTCCAACAAATCTTCCAAAATTATACTTTTTGCCTCCATTTCAACACTTTTAAAACAAATACTTTTTTTGTTATTTTTTTTTCAAAACAATAACAAGAACAGCTGTTTCAATAGTGCTGCACTTCCAACCCTTTGATTAAATTCAGGGTGAAACATGTAGCATATTTCAGGTTTTTAGGGCTACATTATTTGAAAAGAACACGTTATTCATTTACAAAGTTAAATTTTTTTAACAAAGGAACACAAAGAAGGGCAAAAGGCAGGATAAATGCACCATTTATGCCAGAAAAGAAATCACCGTAAATGGTGATATTACAATTTATTATTTATTTATTATATGCGACCTGAATTACTTCTAAATCAGTTTTCGTTCATTAATTAAATACGAAATGTTCAGATTGATACAAGTTTAATACATTTCAGTTTAATCGCTAAATAAAGATTCCCTTAATAGCCGGCCTGCGGTGGGGCGCAAGGACTACCTACTATATGGTATGTCCAACAACGTCTTCGCTTAATAAATATTTCATAAAAAAAAATATTTTTAGGGATTTATTTCATTTTGAATTTTGAGGAATTATTTCATAATGAAATAATTCCCCATTTTAAATGTGAAATAATGCCCCAAAAAACGAATTAAATCCCCAAATTTCGTTGTTTTTGCTTTCTGAACAAATTTTTAGGGAGTTATTTCATTTTTGTTTTGTTGAGTTATTTCGTGAGGAGTTATTTCATGACGCCTTCTTGAATATTGATATCAAATACGTAACGTATAACTTTCTGACAACTCTTTCTAAAATATGTCGTGTGCACCCTGTAGTAGAGCTACCAAATTAAAGAAGAAGCTCACGAAACAGGTGGCAACAGTAAGAAAAGGGATTTTTTTTGTATTTAGAAAGAAGAGAAAGTAAACAATAATAAATTAGATGTAGAAAAAATTGTATGTAAGCAAACAAATTGCTGAAAATTTGTTGAAGCCATATTGGTAACCGAGGTTTCTCGGTGCCAAAAGAAAAAAATGTCGGCCTTTTTTATCTTTGCTCCAAATAGAGAGTCTGTGGCCTCATAAAAAAAAATAAAACTAAATTTTTGATTGTTTTTTGATAAATCAAATAAATTTTATTAAAAAAATGTTAAAACTTAAAGCTAAACTTAAAACTAAATCTTAAAATAAACAAAAGCAAAACAAACAAACCGGCAACAAACTGCAACACGACTCCATCCAACGAGGGAGAAGCTGCTTTTCAGCACCACCACGTCTGGGGTGCTGTGGTATAAGTTTTGGTTTTCCTTTGCACCCGGACGACAAGACGGACCGGACGAGTGTCCTTTTTAAATAATTTTCTACAAAAAAAGGAAAGGTTAGAATAGATAAATATATATTCGTATTGCTAGGCTTACCTATCGTTCATCGTATCGAATCCATTCCGTTTTTTTTTTCCCAACGTGCGCGAACAGGGTTGAGCTCAGGCCTCTTACAAAGTAACGCATGATTTTAAGATTTCAGGTGGTCTTAGCCATATATATTTATAACAAAAAACCTGTGAAAACAAACAAAAATTATTTAAAAGGAGTATTCACTTAAAATATGTTTTCAATTACTTACCGGGTTTACCCGAACGGACCCTAATACGGACGGACAGGAAAGCCTCATCCGCCAAAAGAACTCTTCCCGCTCGTAAACCAGCTAGTTGCTCCCGTAAACCAGCTAGTTGTCGCGGAAAAACACTTGCCAGATCCCGTTTATCCCCAAGCAAAATTATAAACCTTTGAAACGTAAACATAAATTTGAGTGCATATAGTTAAACCTAAATTTAAACCTAGACTAAACTAAAGCTAAATCTAAATTTTAAAACCTAAATTTAAACCTAAATCTGAACTTAAAACTAAATCTAAATTTTAAAACATAAATCTAAACCTAAAACTAAAGCTAAATCTAAATTTTAAAGCCTAAATCTGAACTTAAAATTAAAACTAAACTAAATTTTAAATCTAAATCTATTGTTATTGTCAAAGTTTGCTGAGAATAATTTCGATAATAAAATTTAACTTTTATAATGTTTAAATGAAATTTTTAAAAGTCTTAATCAATTCAAATGATCGGCCAAACAACGTAAGCGGCGGTAAGTAGGGAAAGGAATGTTTGCAGGGTAAATTTTGGAACATCCCTAATATAAGGATGTCATGGCGGGATTACCCAATCCCGAGTGGGAGGGGTTTTAACCTGGCACAACATCTGCCAGCCATCAGTAGTTCGTAGGTACGTTTCAGCAGGGAGACAGACACACCTACTCGGTGCTCCTTTTATCTTTTTATTTTGTTTATCTCCTGTAGCTGGTATGATTTTTTCTGTGTGTGTGTAGATGTTTAGAGTGGCAGCCCCCCATCCGGCAAGCTCCAAGCCCGGCAAACGCGAGCATACCAGCGCCGCTAACACCAGTTTCCTTTGCTTTGTTTTAGTATGGTTGTACCATACCAACATATACAACCACTACACTACATAAAATGGCGCCCAACGTGGGGCCCGAGTAGGTCCATAGCCTGATCTTTAGTTAGTTTTCTAATCCTATTTAGTCATGTCAACGTAAGTCCTGTTAGGTCATACCTAGAGTCCCTTATTGTAGCGACGTCATCGGACGAAATAGTAAATTTAGTTTTTACTTTTCTCCATTTCAATAGATGGGAAGCTATAATTGTGCATGGTCAATATTTTGCACACCTACGTAAGTCCCGAACAGCAGGACAACCCTAGTCTAGTTCGCGTTGCGACGTGTGGTGTGAACAATATAGTAATGCAGAATTATAGTTTCTTCAGCCTATCCTTTCCAAACAATTTGAGGCTCTCAGAATGCTCAAGTTGTGAAGAAAGAATAGCTAAGGCTAGCCCCCTCTTTAACAATAGTCCATAGAGTATTTGTTTTAAAAACATGCGTTTTGTCCGCAGTGAAGTAGTAAGGGTAGTCCTAGAGGTTCTAGGTTATCAAACAATATTCTAGTTGCACCTTTAAAAATTTTCGGTGGGAAACAACTACTAAAAGTTTATCCATTTTACTTTTTCCTTGTCTGCATCTCCTGAAACCAAAATTGAAAAGAAACAATTAGAAACATATCTACGAACAATAATATATTTTTTCATTACCTGCAAACGATTTGATTTAATTTGTCTTTGAAGATATTTCAAGATTTATCTTCGGTCCTTTTGGATTGAGATTTTAAGTTTCTTTGTAGAACGTTTTAGCTTTATCTTTACGAACGTTTTAGATTTATTTATTTTTTTTTTTTAATCTTTACGTCCTTTTCTTTAGAGTTGATTTTTACACCCACCATCAAAAAAGATGGGGGTATATTGATTTTGTCATTCCGTTTGTAACACATAGAAATATTGGTCATAGACCCACAAAAGTATATATATTCTGGGTCCTCATTAAATTCTAAGACGATCTAGCCACGTCTGTCCGTCTGTCCGCCCGTCCGTCTGTCTGACTGTCTGTCCGTCTGTTGAAAGTACGATAGAGTCCGAATGGAAAGAGCTAGAGGGTTGAAATTTCATATAAATATTTCTTCTATGTAAGGTTTGTTCGGTATTGAAAATGGGCAATATCTGTCCACGTTTTCGGATAGCCCCCATACAAGTGGCCCCTCGAAAAGCAGCTTTAACAGCCATAACTTGTTTAAAAATACGAATATAGCGATGAAATTCGACATAAGTAAGTTTCTTATGATCCAAATCAATATGCAAAATTTTATGAGGATCGGATCATAATTGACCCTACCCCCCATATAAGGTCCCCTTCAGAAAATGACTTTAACGCTCATTACTGGCTTAAAAATACTAGTATATAGATGAAATTCGACATAAGTAAGTTTCATACGAGTCAAAATCTATCTAAAAAATTTTATGAGGATCGGTCCATGATTGACACTACCCCCCCCATATAAGGTCCCCTTCAGAAAATGACTGCAAAGCTCATTAATGGTTTAAAAATACGAGTGTAGCGATGAAATTCGACACAAATAAATTTAATACGAACCAAATTCTATCTACCAAATTTTATGAGGATCGACCCATAAATGACCCTACCCCCCTATATATGGTCCCCTTCAGAAAATTACTTTAACGCTTATAACTGGCCTAAATATACGAGTATATAGATGAAATTCGACATAAGTAAGTTTCATTCGAGTCAAACGAGGTTTGATGGTGGATATATAAGATTCGGCATAGCCGAATATAACACTCTTACTTGTTTAGTTTTCCTTTGGGAAAGAGGAGGCATTTTTTTAGTATTTTGCCAATATTTATCATAGAGATAAATAGTTATATTTTACTAGTGGTCTATTATATATACAAATCTTCGATTTGATATTTTATTATATTTTGTCATTTTGTTATTTTGGTTGAGTTTGTATTGTTGGGTCATTCCTCGAACTAGATATTTATTCATTAGGAATGGTCTTAAATCGCTCGGCTAGGAATTGTGTACAAACTGAGCATAATAATATTTCCAATATGGAGAACATTACACGCACGACTGCAGGAACTGTAGTTTCCACTGCGCATCCGACGTATACGATTGCCAACACAGCTACGACAACTACATCGACCGTTATGCCGGCGGTTCAACAATTCATGTCTATGGCCCATGAACGTTCTGGGTTTCTAAATGAGTCTGCTACCTCCAACAGCACAATTACATTGCCAGACTACAGCAGTCTTACCGCCAAGAACGTGCAACAAGAGTTCCGAGCAAATGTCCCGCCGACAGCTCCTCAACCTGTTAACATCGGCACCTCCGGAGGCGATATGTTTACTTTTGTGCGGGAGGAATTGCAACGACAAATACGGCAGTTGCGAACCGAATTGCAACAGGAATTCGCCACGGCGCATTCGCCGTTCAAAGAAAGATGGAATTGTCCAAATGGGGCATTAATTTCGACGGCACCTCGAAGTCCATGAGTGCTGAAGACTTAATTTTTCGAGTAGACGTTCTAAGACAGGACTACAACTGCGCGTTCAATGACGTCCTACGAGGTTTTCATCATCTGTTAGAAGGCCAGGCGCTGGATTGGTATTGGAACCTACGTAATTTAAGGCCAATACAGTCCTGGGATGAGTTGGTGGGAGCATTCTTTACCCAGTTCCGAAGATTTGAGAACGAATTCCAGTTACAAAAACAAATTATGGATCGTCGCCAAATGCCGATGGAAAGCTTTGAAAGTTTCTACAATGGTGTGATGAAGCTAAGAAATCAGCAGCGGAACCCCTATTCTGAACGAGACCTAGTGGAGATTATGAAAAGTAATCTAAAACCGTCTTTGTCGCACTTGCTATTTTCCGTGACCACTTCCAGTCTAAATGAGTTTTGTCAACAGGCGAAAAGAGCTGAAAATTTAATCACCAGTCAGAGGCAGACTTTCCAGTCTAGACAACCCGCCCCAGCTCGAGTCCATGAACTCCAGTTTGGAGATTAAGTGCCTATACCAATACTCGAAATCGACGCCTTAGCCACTAGTAGCCGGTATATTTGCTGGAATTGTAAACAGCCAGGCCATAGCTTCATGGACTGTCCTTCACCTAATAGGCGCATATTTTGTTTCCGGTGCGGCAGGGATGATGTAGTCACGCCTAAGTGCCCTAAACGTCAGGGAAACCTGAAGGGGAGCGAGTTCCAAATGGGGGAGACTCGTTCAAACCAAGCCTAATCCCGGATGATACACCGTTCAGACCTACCCAAATTATAATTAATTCAGTACGTTTGACTCCTGAAGTTCACGTAATTAAATCACTACATCAGAGAATACATGAATATAATGAAGCAAAGTTAAGAATTTTCGGGCAGGACTCTAACAAGATTAAGAAAGCTAGGAGCGTTACAAGATTAGAAAAAGAATAAAGCATGAAATAATGTCATCAAGTTTGTATGAAGGTAAAGATGCCAGAATTTATTTGAAAATTCCTATAAATGGGCATGAGGTTGATGGTCTATTGGACAGTGGAGCCACGCTTTCTTGTCTAGGTAAAGGTTGTATGGAGTTAGTGGAGAAATCTGGCCTACCAGTTCAAAAATTTCAGTCCAACGTTAAAACGGCCGATGGCAGTCCACATAAGATTGTCGGGCGTGTAAAAGCTATGATCAACTTTAATAATTATTCAAATGAAGTTACCTTATACTTAGTACCAACGCTAAGTAGGCGTATATTCTTAGGTGTAGACTTCACGAAGAGCTTCGGCCTATTGCCTGCCTTGTGTAGTCTTTCTACTAATGGAGTAGATTTGTGTCCGGAGTCGGAAGAGGTTAAGGACAGCATCAAAATACATGTACTCACTCCCGACGATAAGGCGGCTTTAGAAAAAGTTGTGGCGTCATTTCCTTGCTGCATGAAGAAAGGTCTTGGCCAGACTACGCTCGAATGTCATAAAATCGATTACCGCGAAGCGATTCCGGTTAAAGACAGACATTATCCCGTCTCACCAGCTGTGCAGAAGTTGATGTACGCAGAGCTGGATAGGATGCTTAACCTTGGGGTCATTGAGCAGAGCGAGAGTCCTTGAAGCCATCCTGTTACTCTCGTCCGTAGGGGCGAGAAGAAACGTTTGTGTCTGGACGCTCGTAAGTTAAATGCTCTCTCGGTTAAGGACGCCTATCCGCACATTGAAGGTCTTCTCAGCCGGTTAGGGGATATCTATTACATATCAAACGTTGATCTCAAAGACGCGTTCTGGCAGATACCACTAGATGCATCTAGTAAGGAGAAAACTGCATTCACGGTGCCAGGACGACCACTTTACCATTTTACGGTCATGCCGTTTGGGTTGTGTAATGCAGCCCAAAGGTTATGTCGTCTAATGGATAAAGTGATCCCCGCAGCACTTCGTGATAGAGTTTTCGTCTCTCTAAATGATCTTTTGATAGTATCGCCAGACTTTAAGACACACTTGGAATTGCTGGATCGGGTAGCGCATTTTTGGATTCAGCGAGTCTGACCATCAATGTAGCCAAGTCCAAATTCTGCTTCAAGGAATTGAAGTACCTAGGGTACATAATAGGAGGAGAGAAATTAAAGCCAGATCCTGATAAAATTAATACCATTATGAAATATACCTACCCGAAAACCGCTGAACAGGTTAGGAGCTTTATGGGAGCCACTGGTTGGTATAGGCGCTCCATTCCCGACTATGCCATCATTTCTACTCCAATTTTAACACCCTCAAGAAAGGAAAAGTCTTCAGTTTTCCAGACGAAGCTAAAGAAGCCTTCGACAAGTTGAAATCTGCAATTACGACAGCACCAGTTCTTAGGCATCCGGACTTCAACAGGCACTTTTATGTCCAATGCGACGCTTCAGACGTCGGTTTGGGAGCAGTTTTGTTCCAAAAAGATGAAGACGACGTCGATTTATGTCTCACATAAATTGACAAGTGCCAGAAAAACTGTTTTGTCACCGAGAGAGAGTGCTTGGCCGTAGTAATAAAAAAATTCCGGCCTTACATCGAGCTGTTGCCGTTTACAGTCATTACTGACCACAGTAGTCTCAAATGGCTAATGTCCCATAAGGACCTCAGTGGCAGACTAGCTCGGTGGAGTTTACACCTCCAAGCCTTTTCGTTTTCTATTGAACACTGGTCCAGATCCAAAAATATCATTCCCGACACCTTATCGAGGTATAACCTGGAGGAAGTATCTGTGGAGGTAAATAGATTTGGAGTCTGAGTATTTCAAAGGTCAATGTTACCTGGACTTAATCGCCAAAATCCAGGAAACTACAGAACGTCTACCAGATTTGAAGGGTAGTAGGCGATTTGGTCTACAAACGAGTTTTGCCGATAAACGAGTACTTCGCTTGGAAACTTGGGTTCCCCTCGAATTAACCCAAGACATAATTGCCAAGTGCCATAATCCATCTCAAGCAGCACATGGAGGTTTCGGAAAAATGCTCCGAAGGGTCAAAGAATACTTCTACTGGCCAAACCAAAATATACAGGTTCGGAAGTTTGTTGCCAATTGCCAAATCTGTCGAGAGACAAAACCCGCCAATTCAACTTTACGACCACCCATGGGAGCGGAATCTCAAATGGAGTGCCCGTTCCAGAAAATCTTCATTGATTTTCTAGGTCCGTATCCGCGGTCCAAAAACGGGAATTCATTCATATTCATCGTTCTGGATCACCTTACGAAATTTGTGCTATTAAAAGCTATGGCTAAGGCAAATGCTAAAAATGTAATAAGATTCCTAATATCCGAAGTATTCCACAAATTTGGTACCCCGGAAGTAATTGTGTCAGACAACGGAAAACAGTTCGTTAGTAAAGAGTTCCAAGACATGGTCGATAACTTTGGCGTTAAGTATGTTAAAACCGCTACCCACTCACCACAGGTAAATGCCTCAGAGCGCGTAAACCAGTCGATTCTGTACTGAGTGGGACAAATACCTGTCAGAAATAGAATTTTCGTTGAGGTCGTCAGTACAAACGTCGATTGGAGTTACGCCGTACTTCGCACTGTTCGGCATGAACATGATTTCGCACGGAAGTGTATATAAGCTTGCTAAGAAGCTACGATGTCTTCATGATCCGGAAACCAACATAGTACCAAAACCCGTAAAAATGGACTTAGTACGGCAGAAAATTCGTGAGAATTTGCATAAAGCATATTTGAAAAACGAGAAGACATACAATACCCGTTGCCGTCAAGTCAAGTTTGTACCAGGTCAAGAGGTTTATCGCCGCAACTTTCAACAAAGCGATTTTAAAAACAATTTTAATGCCAAACTAGCCAGGAAATTTTTAAAATGCCGAATTGTCAGACCTATTGGAAATAGCCTATATGAGGTTGAAGACCTTCAAGGGAAATCGTTGGGGGTATTTCATGCCAAAGATTTGAAACAATAGTTTCAACATCTTTGGTGGTTCTAGTCCCAACGATTCTACCTACTCCTAGCTCTAACCAAAATGATAAAACCTATTTTATTTCCTTTATTTTGTATAAATGAGTTAGTAGATACTTTTTCTACACAAAACATTTTGTTAGTGATATTTTTGCCTTTATTCTATTTAACAGTTTGTTATTTTCTACCTACGACCAGGAAAGTTCATTTGTGTTGTGGAACAATAGGCTGTTGTGACGGTTTGCCCGTTAACGAGTAGTTCGCCGAGTGCTCAACCAGACTAAGTCTAATAATTTATGACCACGTAGTGATCGTGAGACGCTAGTCATAGATGCAATTCCGTCATAGCACCCTTTGGAACCATGCATTCAGGGTTAGGAATTATAGTCATCTAAGCGCTGACTAAAATTTAGCAATTTGAGTTGTCTGGGAGCAAAGCTGCGACGAGTATCCAACTAGCGTTTCGGGTAAAAACATGTGAATTACTCGTTAACAGGGAAATCTATCGCTACGGTAAGTTGTTCTCACAACACGAACTATTCCTGACAAAATGGTTTATTTTCTAATGGAAAATTTGAAGTATCTATAGTTTGCTTTTAATTTTCGCTAGACTAAAAGTTCATGTTGATGATAATGATCTTATTCGTAATAGTCAGTATGGATTTAGGCCAACTCACTCTACGATTCACCAACTCAAAAGAGTCGTCAAACTTATCATACATAATAAGCAAATGAGGTACTCCACCGGACTACTATTTTTAGATATTGAGAAGACATTTGATTCAGTATGACATGCTGGTCTTATTTACAAACTTCACAAAATGCATTTTCCTCCATATTTAGTAAAACTTATTAGAAGTTTCCTTACTGATAGAAGCTTTACAGTCGAAGTTGAAGGTAGTTTCTCAAATGAAAAACCAATACCTGCCGGCGTTCCACAAGGGTCGGTGCTGTCACCCCTTTTGTACTCGTTATATATTTCAGACTTTAAGTCTCTTAGTGGGAACGAAGTAGCTTTTTACGCGGATGACAGTGCATTTATTTGTCGAGGAAAAGTTTCAAACGCAATTGTCAAACGCCTTCAAAAAGTCCTAATATCGGTTAATAAATATTTCACCAAATGGAAAATTAAGATCAATGAAGACAATTCACAAGCAATCATCTTTCCATTCAACAACTCCCAGAAAAGAATTCCTACCCTATTATGGTTCAAGGAAACCGTATTTTATTCTCAAATTCCATCAAATACCTTGGTGTGACCCTGGATCGGAAACTATTGTTCAAAGAACACTTAAATGATGTTTGTACAAAGGCTATTTACTAAATAGGAAAAGAAAACTTAATATTAAAAATAAGCTTATGTTATACAAAATGTGTATAAGGCCTATACTTACATATGCGTGTCCTGTATGGTATAATTGTGCGAAGACGTATAAAAACGGTTACAAATTATTCAAAATAAGAATCTGAAAATAATATACAATTTACAGATTTTCCACTCGTGAACTTCATAAATTGTCTAACCAGAAAACTATACTTTCGTACATAGAAGAATTGACATTGTAATTTAATGATAAATGCAGCAAGTCAAGATTTGTGCATCTGAGAAACTTGATAGATAGCAACTAACCAATTTATTTAATTATAACCTACACCACTTTAGTGGGGAGGGTATATTAGGTTTGTGCTGATGTTTGTAACGCACAATAATATTGGTCCAATACAAACCTTAAAGTATACCAATTGGCTTAGAATTTTGTCGCAATTTTGAAGATAATTCAATGAAATTTGGTACATGATCTTCTATTATCCCAGGGACGAAGCCTATTGAAAATGGTTACGATCGGTTTATTATTTCACCTAGCCCCCATACAACTGAACCCCTGAATAGGGCTTGTAAACCTTGTAATCAAACTACAGGTCGCAATTTTGAAGATAACTCAATGAAATTTGGCACACAATCTTCTATGGCGCCAGAGACGAAGTCTATTGAAAATGGTTAACATCCGTTCATTATCTCACCTAGCCCCCATACAACTGAACCCCCGAATAGGGCTTGTAAACCTTGTAATCAAACTACAGGTCGCAATTTTAAAGATAATTCAATGAAATTAGACACACGATCTTTTATGGTACCGTAGACGAAGCATGTTGAAAATGGTTAACATCGGTCCATTATTCAACCTAGCCCCCAACAACTTAACAGGACGAATAAGGCTTTTAAGTTCATAATTATGTTTTATATAGTCGTATCTCGACAAAAAGCTGCAAAACCAAGTTCTATACTAGCCTTGATGACCCTCATGAATTTTTTAATTATAGGTTCTCATTTGACCATAGCCCCTATTCAAAGCCCCCTTCAAAATTCGATTAATTGTCCACAATTTTATTCAACAATAAATGGCTTAGGTATATCTGAGGCAAGGTACAATTCAACTTGAATGCTTTATTATGAAAACTAAAAAATATTTTGTTTGTAACAGGTGTAGGGTATTATATGATCGGCCTCGCCCGACTATAATTTCTTACTTGTTATAATTTGGTCCCCAAAGTTTCTCTTACCTTCTTTTTTTTATTCATACTTTTAATATATAGAGCGTGGGTTTTTTACTATATTTTTCCTACAATTATGTTCATCGGATTCAAATCGGATTGTTATACTTTTATTTATATTACCAATGTTGTTATTTGTTGTAATATCTTAGGATAGATTCTCATAAATTGTTTAAATTTTTTGCTAATATCTAAAATTTTTTTAAATATTGATAGAAAATTTGAAGAATTTAGTTCTATTAGTTTCTCAGACTTTTTTATTTTGTTTATCTTATTTAGCTGGTATGATTTTTTATGTGTGTGTAGATGTTTAGAGTGGCAGTAAGAACCACCCCCATCCGGCGAGCTCCAAGCCCGGCAAACGCGAGCATACCAGAGCCGCTAACACCAGTTTCCTTTGTTTTGGTATGGTTGTACCATACCAACATATACAAACACTACACTGCAAATATTTAGGGAATAAACCTCAAGGCAGTAGTTAACACGAGATACAATGAGTGAAAAGGCTAGTTGACTTCTAATAAGTTTTGCTGTATAAGCTTTTAACTGATACTGTCTTCTCAATTCAAGGCAACATGAATTAGCAATAAAATTTACATGATCGGAAAAATTTAGTTTATTGTCTAAAATAACACCGAGACACTTTATAGAATCACCAAATGCAATTTCACGACCACTAATTAATCTGAGGGATGACAAATATTTATAAGATGAAGATAATTGCAATGCCTTCTTACATCCAGATATATGGAATTGAGATGGGCATTTACAGAACGGTTTGAATTAGCAGCAAATAACAAGAAGATGTGATCTGCGAAGACAAAAGGCTGCCAAAAGTCATTGTTCGTGACAGAAATTAAATCGTTTAAATATATAAATAAAAATAAAGGTCCTAGTGCAGACCCTTGGGGTACCCGAGGTAATAAGACCAATAGTGGAGTTAGATCTATTTAAGGAAACATATTGGGATCGATCAGTTAGACAAGAATATACTAATTAGCATGCTGGTGTAGAAAAATTAAAGTTTTCATGTAACTTACTTATAAGAATATTATGATTTATGCGATCGAAAGCTTTAGTAAGGTCTAAAGAAACTAGTGTACAACTTTCATGACTATTAATCTTCTCCTAATAGATTCAGTAAGTGAGAGCAATAAAGAAGTAGTATTAAGATTCCTTTGAAAAGCATACTGATTTCGATCTATTAATGAAAGTTGTTCACAATGAGATAAAATTTGTGTCTTCATTAAGTTTTCCACAATTTTAGACATTGCCGGGAATATGGTTATAAGCCTTAAACTGTCACAATCATAATTTCCATTTTTAGTAATAGGTACAACTTTACCAAAGTTCCAAGTGATGGGAAAAATACCGACACTAAATATAATATTAATGAGATGTAGAAGACTGGAAGAAATGAGAGGAAAAATTATTTTTATAAATTTAATGGGGATGTTGTGACCGGTGGCATTAGATTTAATAGAGTTCAATAATATCATTTTCTGTAACTGGATCAAAAGAAAAAGAATCTGTATTATCAGAAAAGTTATCTAATATGAATTGCCCTAAAACATTAGGTCTCAAATTATTCAAAGTGAATTTGCTATCTCCTCAACATTTAAACTATCAGCTTCAGTTTCTTTTCGACTCGTGCAACCCAACCTACGTATTACCTTCCACATTTGACTATCGTTGGTTTGTTTTTTGATGTTTCTCTCGTTCTCCTTTATGTTGGACAGGGCGTTCTTACACAAAAGTGTCAATTTTAGCCGAAGTTGATCAAGTCGTTTACAATGCGGACGATGGCTACAGATCGATCTTCGACAAATGTAAAGTTGGGAAAATTTCATTTTATAGAATTAATTTTTTTTTAGGGACCGTAACAGTTATAAGTTATATCAAAAAAGTTAATTTATAACAGTTTTTTTTGACTTTAAAATAAAAAGTTATTTTTCAACCTAAAAATAAAGATTCAAATGAAACTTAAAAAAAAGAGTTTTATTTTTCCGTCACAAAATACAAATTATTTGAGGAGTTTTATTTTTTCCGTCAGAAAATAAAACTCATTTTCTATAATAATGCCTTCCGAACAAATTAAAAAAGTTTGTGTTCAGTAATAACAGAAAAATTACCATATGTCGTTTTTGATTCAGATGTTTTCAATGTCAGTACAAATCAACTATTTAATAGACTTGGTCAGATATACTCAATAAAATAAGAGACTGAAAAAATATATATAAAAATTGTTTAATTTTTTGACTGGAAAAACAAAACTACCCAAATGAGTTTTATTTTCTGATGGATAAAATAAAACTCCTCAAATAATTGTTATTTTATGACGGAAAAATAAAACTCATTTTTTAACTGTTTCAATCAGACTTTTATTTTTCCGTTAAAAAATAAATGTTATTTGTGGAGCTAAGATCGACATAAACAACAACATGTAATGTAAACCAAGCAACTTTGTCAACATTGCAACAATTCGTTGTCGCAATCTAAACTTTATGCACATCCGTTGTCTAAAAGTTAATAAACGTGGTAAACTCAAAATGCGTTGCCAATAGTGAGCTTACCACGTTTGTTAACATTTAGACAACGGATGTCCATAAAGTTTAGATTGCGACAACGAATTGTTGCAATGTTGACAAAGTTGCGTGGTCTACATTACATGTTGTTTTTGTATGTATGTATATTAGAGTGCTTCAAAAAAACTCGGCGGATTTCGGGAAAGTCGCATTTTTTGTAATATTTTAGAGAATACGTATTAATTCTTTACTGTTGCACATTTTAAATTTTGCAATATTTGAGAATTCTTAGTGTACCATATCGAAATAATATTTATTTGTCGGCTATCTTTACCAAAAGTGACTGGAATCTATCGTATATAGTCCGATATTTAAAATAGAGTGAATAAAAGGTAGATTAACCCTTTAAGGCACTTGGGAACAATTTAAGACCAAAGTTCAAAAATTCGAAAAAACACTCTCTATTTGAATAATGCTCTATATAATTAAAGGAATAACAGAAATAAAACAAAAAATTCTATATTAAGTATAAAAACTTATGAATTGACTCTTTTTGACCATATAAAGTTAGTATTTTTAGACCTATTAGATTGAAAATCGACCCTAAAAAAGGATTACGTAAATTATAAGTTTTTAAAAACAAAATTTTTCTTTTAAAAATGTGCACCTCAAGTTTACTCCATAGTCAAAAAGGGTTAAAGTATAATTTTTTATACTTAATATAGAATTATTTGATTTATTTCTGTTATTCCTCTAATTATATATAGCATTATTCAAATATATAATGTTTTTTTTCGAATTTTTGAACTTTGATGTTAAATTATTCCCAAGTGCGTCAAAGGGTTAATCTACCTTTTTCACTCTGTTTTAAATATCGGACTATATACGATAAATTCCATTAATTTTTGGTAAATATGGCCGACAAATAAATATTATTTCGAAAAATTCCCATATATTGCAAAATTAGACTTTTGAACTTCACAGTTTATGGGTTAAGAATGTCCGATTTTAATAAAACTTCGTATATATATTTTATATTATCTGGACTATAATACTCTGATAATACTTTATATAAAATGTGCAATAGTAAAGGATTAATACGTATTGTCTAAAATATTACAAAAAAATGCGATTTTCCCGAAATCGCAGGTACAGCTAAACTGTAAGAAATACTGACCTAATATTTTTACCGTTTAATAGCCTTAGCTATTGACCATAAATCCCCATGAGATCTCCTAAAAATTTTGAAATTTGAAAGTTTCAAAAAACTGAAATTGGAGATTTGAAACGGCCGTTTGAAAAAATCAAACTTTTTTGACCATAGCTGAGAACGAGTTAGCATTATCTTATAAGGGCAAAAAACTAATATTCGATTATAGATTATTATAATTATAGATATATTTTAAGTAACAAAATGATTTTTTAGAATATATCCCAAAAAAATTATTATTTTTTTTTTTTTTTTTTTGTCACGTTTCGAATTTATGTGCCGTGAGACACGTTAATAGCCTGGGGAGTTTGCAATAACTTTTAAAGTTTTCAAGCAATTTTTGTGTTTTATATCTTTCCGAAATGCGTGCACATTACGATTCCTTTACAATAAAGTTCAAAATTTATTACTAAATGGCCAAATTTGAGCAAAAACTGAAAAAAACGATATTTTCCCTTTGTAAATGCACTTGAAAACTTCAGAGCCGTTGCGGCACTTGTTAACGTTATCCAATCAGCCTAAATTTTTGTATAACATAGTTTAACAACCCATAGAACAATTCTAGAGGGGGGGGGGGCGGCCTGTCAGACAAATTTTTTTTCCTTCATACAAGCTTGAATCACTCTAATGTATATACTTGACAATGGATGTTGTTAAAAAATTTTGTGTCTATTTGGTACCAGGCGTGTATATTTTTTTATCCCTCTGTGTGTCAATGAATACAATACTACGATATTGCCACTTTTTATAATAAAATGTTTATTACTCAATAGGGAGGAAAAAGTGCCAAAGGGAAAATTTGATTTTATTCAAACTCACTCACCAAATTTGAATAAAATTGGAGAAATTGATAGATTTAGTAACACTAAATATACCAATGGGGTGTTACTTGAAACTCCGGTACAAAGGACTATTTTTTTGTACTTTTTCGTTTTTTAACTGGTACTTTTTGTGTTTTTATAATATAATCCTATAATATGATCCTAGAAACGTGGTATTAAGCATGTGAACCCCGGAGTTAATGAGAATCTATCAAAGGGAAGTGGTACTTTTTAGCTCTTTAAAAGGTACTTTTTGAGTTTTCTATAATATTGAACAAAAAACATGAAATATATAAAAAGAGTCTTTCTGGTACTTTTTTTAATAATACTTTTTGAATTTTCTATAATATTTAACCTAAAAACATAAAATTGGACACGCGGCTTCCTGAGTGTATAAAAATCTGTATGATAGGAACTTCTGGTTGAAAATTTAACATGCAGCATCCTTATTCAACTAAAATCTAAAAAAGGGACTTTCTGTTACATTTTCGTTCTCCAACTGATATTTTTTGAGTTTCCTGTAATATTGAAATTAGAATCAATCATTATTGATTGGAAATCTATGAAATATTGAACCTAGGAACCTGTATGAAAATCTATAAAAGGGGACTTTTTGATATTGCAGGTATACATAAATGTATATTGGACTGACTGAAAATTTACAATAATATTTATTTTATTTCATTACGATGAGGGTAGCAAAGCACGCTGGGTATAGCTGGTTATACCCTTCACCTTCGTGAGAAGGGTATATATAAGTTTGTAATTTCCAAAATATAATTTTCCTACCCTATAAAGTATATATATTCTGAATCCTTATAGATAGCGGAGTCGATTAAGCCATGTCCGTCTGTCAGTTGAAATCAGTTTTCTGAACACTCCAGATATTTTCGGGATCCAAATCTTCAACAATTCTATCAGACATGCTTTCGAGAAGTTTTCTATTTAAAATCAGCAAAATCCGCCCATAAACAAGCTCTGAAAATTTCAAAAATAAGCAACAACAACACTGCTTATTCATTGCGTTGTGTATTTTTTTTTTTTTTTTTTTTTTTGAGTATTTCGTTTTGTATGTTTGGATGGTTGTGTGTTTCATTGCCTTGTGTATATTGTTTTTGTTTCTTGGTGCATTCAATTTCGTATGTTTGGATGTCTGTTGGGTCCATTGCGTTGTGTACTTTGTTTTTGTTTTTTTTTTGTGTACAGTGGTTTCCCGGTTTAACGAAAGATATAATTTCAGGCCCATTCGTAAAAAAGAAAAATTCGTTAAAGCGAATAACAACTTTTCTATGATTTAATCAGGGATGGAAAATGAGATTTTGTGTCAGTATCAAAAAATATTTCAGAGGGTACTTTTCAACGTAATTTGTATTTTAGCTTGATACAAACAAACCAATAAAGAAACAATTTTATAAATAATAAAATGTATAACTAAATAAATCTATATTTTATATTATTTTATCTTAAAATAAAATAATGAACAAACAAATTAACAAAGACAGACTAACGAACAAATAATTAAACAAACAAACAAACAAACAAAGACACTGACGAACGAACAAATAAACAAACTAACGAACAAACAAAGAAACTATCTAAGATCAAATAAACAAGTAAGCAAAGAAAAATATCAAGCGAATTAACAAACAAATGAATAAACAAAAATGATATTACCTTAATGATTTTTATTTCTGCCAAAAATACAAAAATCAAAAATAATTATTATTACGGCCAAAAAAAAATAATTTTTTGATTTTTATTTTATTGCCAAGAAAATAAAAATCAGAAAATAATTATTATTTCCACCAAAAAAAAAAAAATAAATAAAAATCCAAAATAATTATTATTTTTTGAGTTTTATTATAAAAATCATAACGGTTACGGTCCCTGATCATAATATAATTTATAAACATTTGATAACAATTTGGTCAATGTTATATGAGAATATTTCCTTGATAGATCCAAAATTTCTGAATTTCGCGATAGCATTGAGCGTTTTTAATATTTCAACTAGGCCTATGTTTAAATAGGCCCAAAAATGTGATCATATTTTCTCCAAAAGGTTAAAATTTAGTGACTCTAGTATTTTTATATTCTTAAAAAAAGATAATAGGCCAAGAAAAAGGATGCTAAGACATGCACATGTGCTAACTAAAACACCACCAAAAAATGTTTTTAAAATTCTTATAAATGGAAATTTTATTTTCAGTAAATGGAAATTTTAATTTCAAAAAATGGAAAATAGAGGTCAATTCGAACGAAAACTATTCTTTTTAATTAATTAATATACAAATTTATTATCAAATCGATGTAATACGATATTAGATATTTGCGGATTAGTTCTTAATTTTTTTATATTACATGTGAGGTTTAGATTGAATAGAATTAAGCATATTCAGATTATAGTAATGATGTGTTATTATTCCATAGATAATTATTAAACATTAGAAGCAAGTTTTTTAAGGTTTTATGGTGAAATTTCATAAAATTATTACAATTTGTATCATCACAATCAGGGTGCACTTATAAGGTGAAGTCAATTCAACAGCTGATCACTCATTTTTTTTATTTAAGGTAGATACAACTGTCAAAGTACACCATTTAGAGTTGCCACAATCCGAAAAAATATGTACATCTATCTAGGGCAGTGGTGCTCAAAAACATACTACCATAGTTTTATTTGTGTTGGTAAAGCAGCAGAGAAGAGAATTCAATTCAAAATAAAAGTATACTAATAAAATGACTACAAACTATAAAGTATATGCTAACTGTCAAATATTTATTATGGATTTTGACAGCCAGCGTATAGCAACGTCTATATATAAAAAACTATCAACTGTTCTCTCATGCTCTCCTACATTAATTCGGCTTTCTCAAAATTTTGTTGTTGTATTTCTATGTGTATTTTAAAAACGTCGCGCACAGACCTTGCTTTGACAAGTGCTGATCAGCAACTGATTTGATTTTGTTTTTGAAGTTGAGAGCAAACCAACTGATATTGCTCATTATAAAAAGAAGAAGAATTAAACCTATAGTGTATGTGTATCAACTTAGCGTCAGCAGAATTTTCTTACCCTATCACGCGTGCTATGACACGGCCATATTGAGCTTCTCTGATCTAGGGATTCATTATATTTTTAGGACAAAAAATTAATAAATAAATTTTATATTCATTTTAATCCGTAGTAAATTTATGCGAAATACTCAAAAATTGCACAAACTATTTGTCTTAAATATGCATCTATTTTATCAATTATAGGGAACTTTTTACTAATCAATTGAGAGTACAAACATCTCACAATTGTAAATAAAATAATTAAAATTCGATTTTATCATAGATATCTTAATTTTTAACAACTTTCCATGGTAGTGGTTTGGTCACATTTCTATAAAGATCATTATATATTTCTTATACGACAATAGTAGAGACCTACACGGTATTATAAGTTCCCAATATTGACTGATAAAAAATAATATGTATATAATTTGTATTTTTGCTACTACTTACAATTTTGTAATCTAATACTAATTTTGTGTTATTTTAATTGATAATTTATTTACTTTTTTAATAAGTAAATAATAAATAATATTCTAACCACCTTATTCACAAACAACATTTTTATTTTATAAAAGGTTTATAAAACAAAATTTCGATACAAAATACCGTTTATAAAATAAAAATTTTGTTTGTGAATAATTTTTCAATTCATGTATAATTTTTAATAAATTTTATCTTATAATACATATTTACTTTACGTGAAGAGATTTTTGGGCATGTGGGATTGTCTTTTTGTAAGGTAAATTAAAACAAAACACGGTGGCAACATGTACATTTTTTGACAGAAGTATCTACTTTTGTTGTTTTTGTAGAATTGACTTCACCTTATAAATGCACCCTGATAACAATCTTAAATCTGCCAAAAAGTGACCCATGTTAGAGGGTCAGGCTGTTGTTTACCTGGGAAAAAAATTTTAAAATTTCATGTCAAAGTTATCTCCAATGTCACCAGATATAATTCTCATTAAAAAAATTGGACTATTGAACCATTAGGGGCATATTTTGACATAAAGTACAAGACACATTTCAGCAAAAATAACCAAAGACAACTGCTTAATATTTGTCACATCAAATTAAATTGCATTTAGAAGCATAGACAACTGTCCTTTCATAAGAATTAATTGCAATTTTTCAAAATTAATTAACATTTTTCAATATTGTTTCAACGTATTTCAAAGAGTGCACTATAATTATGAAACAGTTTTTTATGGTTAGTTTTGTATAAAAAGCCCTATTACCGTTATTTTGCCGACTTACACCGAATTTTGATACTTATTACATAAACTGGACTTCGTTCTTGAATTGGCCATCAATCATGTTTTTCTAACTTAATTTATTGTAATGATATAAAAAGAATAAAAACCTAACACAAGGTGCGCTATATTTTTGAGCAGTACTTTATGTTATTACTTTTGGTTAATAATGAAGTTTAGTGATCTCTCCATATTATTTTTTATATAAATTTTTTTTGAAATTCGTTATATCGAGTACAAAATTTACTCATTCATTCGTAATATAAGGTACTCAATGGAAACAATTTGCCCGTTCGTTAAATCGCGAATTCGCTAAACTGAGTATTCGTTAAACCGGGAAACCACTGTATTTTGTTTCGTATGTTTGGATGTCTGTTGATTTTACTGCCTTGTGTATTTTGTTTTTTGTGTGTTAACCCAGCTAGCATTTTTTGAAATTTTTGATCACATTCGAGTCATTTATGACACTTCTGCACGATTAAAATGATCATATATGCGCTCATTTTCTGATCATAAATAAGTCATTTATTTTTTTATCTTTTTTTAGTCATTAATGAGCCGAATTACTGGTTGTTTAAGAGTTATTTCCGAATCATATTATAGTAATTTTTTAGACTTTTCTAAGTAATTTTTATGTCTGTTACAGACAAATACAATACAACAGAAAACAGTTCTTGATCTTCCGACTGCGCGAAATATAACTACAAACTAAATTTATAAACAATCATAATTCAAACACCTGGATTATATGATTGGTATACATTTTGTTATTGTTTTTCAAATAAATCAGATTTTAAACATTAATTGGAATTATTTAGACTTTAGTGATTGCCGCCCAACTATCTTCCGTAGAAGATCATTAAAAATTTCATTTTCCTTACAGAAAATTGACTTTATAAATATCACACAAATTCATATACTTATACATTTAATTTTATAAACGAAATGAGAATTATATCAACTCATTTTAGGCCACACAAAATATTTTGCTAATGAGCCCCATTTCTAATCAGTTTCGACTCATTTTTGAATCGTTTTTGAGTAATTTTTAAGTGTAAGTGTTGCTGTTTCATTACAATCAAAAACAATTACTTGAAATGTGACCACATAATAAGTTATTAAACACCAGGATGATCAATTTATGATTGCTATACATTTTGTTATTGATTTTCAAATATTCAGTTTTCAATCATATATCGGGATCATTTTCGAGTCATTTTTAAGCACTGAACTTATTAATTAATCATCCAACAATCTTCCAAATACTAGCTAGGTATTTCGTTTAGCGTTGTTGCTGTTTGCTATTGCTATAATAATGACATAGTATGGAAAATGAATTTTTATATACACTATGGTGAATGGTATATAAGATTCGGCACAGCCGAAAATAGCACTCTTACTTGTTTTTTAATAATCTAATATTGCTTGTAAAACTTTATGCATTTGATAAAGTATTACTTTTGTAGTGGAATACATATAATACAATATAATTGGTATAAAAGTGCTATATTTATCAAATTTTGGGATTCATAAGGTAAACATTTTATACAATTATGTACAAATATAAAAATATGTTTAAAAAGTATATTGTGAGACAATTATAAAAACTTTAGCTACACTTTTGCCGCGCGGCAAACCTCTAGTAAAGACGGTCATTGTTAAATCAATTTCAATTTCTTGGGGACCTTCTAAGGAACGCTTGAGACTCAAGTGCACCTCATGATGACCCTTCGTCGTTCTGAAAAAGACAAAGTTTATAATATATTAAATATACATCTGTACATTGGTAATAGTACTGAATGCTTTTACCCGAAATGGTTATTTGTTGCTTTTTCGATATTTGCAGCTGCTTGTATTTTAACGATTTTCATATCAAATTCAATGTCGTCATACCAGGCTGGTCCTTTCAAGCTAAAAAATTACTGGTTGTTTAAGAGTTATTTCCGAATCATATTATAGTAATTTTTTAGACTTTTCTAAGTAATTTTTATGTCTGTTACAGACAAATACAATACAACAGAAAACAGTTCTTGATCTTCCGACTGCGCGAAATATAACTACAAACTAAATTTATAAACAATCATAATTCAAACACCTGGATTATATGATTGGTATACATTTTGTTATTGTTTTTCAAATAAATCAGATTTTAAACATTAATTGGAATTATTTAGACTTTAGTGATTGCCGCCCAACTATCTTCCGTAGAAGATCATTAAAAATTTCATTTTCCTTTACAGAAAATTGACTTTATAAATATCACACAAATTCATATACTTATACATTTAATTTTATAAACGAAATGAGAATTATATCAACTCATTTTAGGCCACACAAAATATTTTGCTAATGAGCCCCATTTCTAATCAGTTTCGACTCATTTTTGAATCGTTTTTGAGTAATTTTTAAGTGTAAGTGTTGCTGTTTCATTACAATCAAAAACAATTACTTGAAATGTGACCACATAATAAGTTATTAAACACCAGGATGATCAATTTATGATTGCTATACATTTTGTTATTGATTTTCAAATATTCAGTTTTCAATCATATATCGGGATCATTTTCGAGTCATTTTTAAGCACTGAACTTATTAATTAATCATCCAACAATCTTCCAAATACTAGCTAGGTATTTCGTTTAGCGTTGTTGCTGTTTGCTATTGCTATAATAATGACATAGTATGGAAAATGAATTTTTATATACACTATGGTGAATGGTATATAAGATTCGGCACAGCCGAAAATAGCACTCTTACTTGTTTTTTAATAATCTAATATTGCTTGTAAAACTTTATGCATTTGATAAAGTATTACTTTTGTAGTGGAATACATATAATACAATATAATTGGTATAAAAGTGCTATATTTATCAAATTTTGGGATTCATAAGGTAAACATTTTATACAATTATGTACAAATATAAAAATATGTTTAAAAAGTATATTGTGAGACAATTATAAAAACTTTAGCTACACTTTTGCCGCGCGGCAAACCTCTAGTAAAGACGGTCATTGTTAAATCAATTTCAATTTCTTGGGGACCTTCTAAGGAACGCTTGAGACTCAAGTGCACCTCATGATGACCCTTCGTCGTTCTGAAAAAGACAAAGTTTATAATATATTAAATATACATCTGTACATTGGTAATAGTACTGAATGCTTTTACCCGAAATGGTTATTTGTTGCTTTTTCGATATTTGCAGCTGCTTGTATTTTAACGATTTTCATATCAAATTCAATGTCGTCATACCAGGCTGGTCCTTTCAAGCTAAAAAGGGTTCTGCCCTCTGGTGGTACCATCATCTTTGACACAAACGTTATGAAATTGTAAGTATAAGCCGAAGGTTTATTAAAACAATCCTCTCCTTCACACATATTATTTGTAAGACGGCAGCGGCTAAAATAAAGGATTTAACAACCATATATACATTTTTAATTTTTCAAATGACATCATTAGCATTTACAGACAAATTTACTCTTCTAAAGCATAACTCATACTTATTAACTATCTCTTTAAAAAATATGTTTAATATACATATGATTTTTGCAATTGATAAAATGAATTTTTAGGAGTCACGTAATTATACCCTTCACCTTCGTGAGAAGGGTATATATATGTTTGTCATTCCGTTTGTAAATTCCGCAATATAATTTTCCGACCCTATAAAGTATATATATTCTGGATCCTTATAGATAGCGGAGTCGATTAAGCCATGTCCGTTGAAATCAATTTTCTGAAGACCCCAGATATCTTCGGCATCCAAATCTTCAATAATTCTGTCAGACATGCTTTCGAGAAGTTTCCTATTGAAAATAAGCAAAATCGGTCCATAAATAACTGAGATATGGGCAAAAATCTGAAACTACCTCTGAAAATTTCCTCAACCAATTATAAATAAAAGCATAAAACACAACAACAAGGTGATAAGGCAGTAATATGTTGGTAATACAGCTCATATTTGTTTGATGGTGGTAATACAGTTTCAGGGTGGTATTACAGTAAACGGTTAATATTTCTTTCTGCGCTAATACAGTTTATATTTGTTTGTGTGTATGTTAGGTGTGATACGTGTGCAGAGATACAAGTCGATTCAAAATGCAGCTTGTACTACAGATGATGCATTTATTTGTTATTGTTGTTTTTACTTACTTTGATGCAGATATAAAATGTAAAATTATAATAAAATACAGAAATTAATTGAAATTTTATAAAATTAAATTAAATTCTAATATATAAGAAAGTATAGTCGGGCGTGGCCGACCATATGATACCCTACACCAGTTATGAATATTAAATGTGATTTATTTTTCATAATAAAGCATTTATCTTCAATATTCCCTTGTTCCCATACATTTAAGCAATTTATGGATGAAAAACCAATTTTCTGAAAGAGGCTTTATATGGGGGCTAGGGGCAAATATGGACCAAGCCCGATAAAATTTTGTGAATATATTTATATTTACATAATATTTAATTGTGCTGAATTTCATCGCGATATTTGTGTTTATAAGTTAATTTGGGACATTCAAGTAATTCTCTGAGGGGGACTTTGTATGGGAGCTAGGGTCAAATGGGGCCCGATCTTTATGAAATTTGGCAGGGTCATCAAGACTTCTATAAAACTTAGTTGTGCCGTATTTTATCGATATATCTGTATATTTAACATAATTATGAGCTCAGAAGCCCTTTTCGGGAGATTCTGTTCTATGGGGGCTAGGTGAAATAATGGACCGATTTTAACCATTTCAATAGGTCAAATAAAACGTGCGTGCCAAATTTCATCCAATTATCTTGAAAATTGCGATCTGTACCTTGCGCACAAGGTTTACATGGACAGCCAGACGGATGGACGGACGGACATAGCTTAATCGACTCAGAAAACGATTCTAATTGGTATAATTCGATTGGTTTAAGGTGGGTCTAGGACGAATTTTTTTGTATGTTACAAACATCAGCACAAATCCATTATACCCTCCCCACTAAAGTGGTGTAGGGTATAAAAATAAATATAAACTGTTTTTTTAAACATACTTGGTAAAGGGTATATAAGATTCGGCACAGCCGAATATAGAAATCTGACTTGTTTTTATTCATATATTTATCCATATATTCTTTCAAAGTTAAAATTTTTCGAAATTGCACTCGAATATTGCAATTTTGTTCAGAAGTTCTAATTTCTGAATCGTATTCCTAAAAACATATTTTAGATTTATCAACGCTAAGTACCTAAGTTATGTTAAAAGTTTGAACCAACAAAAATTGCAATAGAAGTAAAAACAATTAAGAATATACCATAGTGCTTTGTATTTTTATACCCTGCACCAATACTAGTAGTGATAGAGTATATACCTAGCGGGAAAAAATGCTAGGACTTCGATTTTTAGGCCTTCTAAGAGACATATTAACACGTTATAAAAGATGCGATACTAATTTCTCATAGCCTTCTCGCAGAAGATATTCCACAAGCATTACGTTATAGGTCTTCTTATAAGCCGTCAGCGAAAGTCCTTCTAATAGGCCTACAACAGAAGGCCTTTTTAAATAAGCCTTCTATCAGCGCTCTAACAGAAGCAAGAAGGCAAGCACTTGGGTGACAATGGCACGCCGTACTAAATTGAAATTATTTTGCAATGCAGCGGGGTGTGCTTGTGTCTGCAAAACAATGCCTTCAGTAAGGCCTCTTTACTGCCTCTTTTTCCCGCTGGGTATAAGTTTGTCATTCCGTGTGTAACACCAATAAATATTCATCTATATTCTAGAAACTACCAAAGATATTTCGATGAATTTGCCAAGGGATTATTTACGTTACAAATCATAACAATCGATCCAAAATTTCCTATAGCCCTCATACAAAGGAACATATTCCCGGAAATTAATAACTACTTCCCTCCCACAAAATGTATATATGAATATGATATGAAACATATTACCAACGTAGATCTGAATCGATCCACAATTGATCATAGCTGCCATATAAGGCCTACTTCCGAAAATCACTTAAACGCACATATTTGATTGATAAATAAAGCTATCGTAATAAAATTCGACATGAATATGATTTTGTATACCAGCGTTGCGCGTCACAGCTTGATTATAATTGGAACCACAACCGCTGTCGACAATGAGTTTTCATACATTTTGTATGGAGAGCAAAATATCGTCTTGTGGTTGGCAATATTGTGGTCATGCCTGCTAGATTTGCAGATTCAACGGCATTTTGCCGATATTTTACCTTCAAAATAGTAAAGTGCTGATTTCCCGATTTTTGCTTCAAAAATGCCGATTTTTAACCCAATCAATCTAAAGAATTTTTATAACTTTACAAAAACAAAAATAACATGGAGCTTTTAAAACAATTGGAAAAAGAAAATTTACATTCCATCAGCAATGTCAATTGGATCGATTCTGAAAAGGAAACACAATTAATGTATGAAAATCCTGAATAGGTTTCCAAAAGTCTGATCAAAGGGTGCTAAAATGTTTAAGAAATTTTTTATGGTTCGAAAATAAATTTACACATAATGTGGAAAAGTTAAAAAATCTGGAGATAAAAATCCCATTATTAAAATTTACTCAGCAAAATTTTTACCTATCCGGGTTTTGTTTGACGATAACCAGAAAATAACTGATTACAAATGTGCTTACCCCACTTTCTGGGATTTAAAATCGGCTTTAGAGTAATTTTCTGTGTTTATTAGTCTATTCTCTTACTGAATGCTCCATTAACGAGTTATTTGATCGTGCTATTTGGAATGGTTTTAACAAAAATTTAAAAAACAATATTTTTTCAAAAAACTTCTAATATCGACTAGAACCAGTCAACACTAAAACTTAAAAAAATTAAGTGCTAAAATGTTCTACAGAAGAAAAAAAAAGTGTTAAAATTTTTTAATATAACACAACAATATAAATTATTGTTTTTTCTAGTTTTTATTAAAATATTGATTATGAAGTGCATGACTCCAATATTTCTAGTACTATATCTTCATCGTTATCTTCATGTTGATAATTTTCAAACGATCTTATTTTATTTGCCATATAATTAGTTATATTCCATACTAAATTTGATTCATAAAACTTGTATAAAATTAAAATCTGTTTATTATTAAGGCCACTTAACAAATTCTTTTCGAATTTGTATTAGTGAACATAAAAATTCAGCTTAAATACGATTTCGAATTTTGTTTTTAATTATAGCCTTTGAAATAAAAAGCCTTTCACCTGCGGCATATTAGAAAAAGGTGGAACGAGTAATGACAATACAAAAATACACAATTCATTAAATACATTTTCACCGATAAAATTTTCAAAATTAAGGAGCTGAAATTTTGCACAAATATTTTTTATTCATGCAGTTTGTTTGGTATTGAAAGTGGGCCATATCGGTCCATGTTTTCGCGTAGCCCCCATACAAAAGACTCTAACGCTCATAACTTGCTTCAAAATGATAGTAAAGCAACGACATAAACAAGTTTTATAGGAACATAATTCTAATTGTCAAATTTTTTGTGATCGGTCCGTACCATAAGTAAATTTAGAGGAAATCAAATCATAAAAATATGATAAAACAAGTATTACCATCACCCTGACTATATTACGATTTATATATGTTAAAACAGTTTAGAATAAATCCCAGGAAAAACTTACATTGAAAAGTAATGAGTTAAAAAGCTAATAAAACCTCTTTTCACTATTTCTTCATTAGCATTTTAAGTCATTATTTTAACACGGTGATGTCATTAGAGGCAAGTACTTCTACGCACAACTCTTACAAAATAGTTGTTAAGTAAGATGTATTGCTTTTTAATAATAAAAAGATTCACCTTCGTGAGAATGGTCAGCGTTGCCACTCACAATTTATTTTTCTTACCAAAGTTCCGACAAAAAACTACCAAAACGTTACAAAAACTACCAAATTTTTACTTAGGGACAATTGCCTCTGTTAGAGTTCCATTATTTTTAAAACTAATATGTAATATCATAAAATGATTTGTTCTAAATAATCAATTGTTTACTTTTACGTAATTAGACAAAATTTCCAAATACTATATAGTTATGAAATACATAATTGCTGTTTTCGACAAAATTTGTACCAAAATCATTCCCGAGAAAATTGTAATAGTATTATATTCCGCTATGATGCATCACATATGTATATCCACCATCAGCATCTATCGTATAAATTGAGGACTTTATGGATAAATCCTTTATTATACTACGGTTAACTAATTTGCTATTTATTGATAATAAAATTATTTTCCGTAAAAGGGGATATATGGCTGTAATAGGATCAATCGTGGACCAGTCGACATAGATTTCGGTTGATAAAAAACTGTTTCAACAGAGAGACGGGAGGACATGGCTATATCGTCTTAGAATCTAATAAGAACCTAGAAAAACTATATACTTACAAGCGGAATCACAAAATCAATATACCCCTAATATTTTTATACCCATCAAAAAAGAATTGGGGTATATTAATTTTGTGATTCCGTTTGTAAGGTAGTAGACCCACCAAATTATATATTTATTCATGAATCTGGCTTCTTAGAAAAAAATGAATTAGTGTGGCCTACAGTAGGTTAGTGGTTTATGTTATAGTCAGACCTGACGTCGTGCATTCGATTCCCACCTGAGACATTGGTGAGGAAGTGCACAACGGGACTGATGCAGGCCTACAAGTATTCCTTCGGATTTTATATAACATCCTCATTTCAAACTAACTTAATAACATTCACGAATCAGAAATGTTGAAATACATAGAAACTTAATATTTTCTTAGAACAAACAATATAAATTTAACAAGGATAAACCTAAGATTGACGTATTTATTAAAATTCTTATTACTTTGCCATAACAAGGTCAGAAATGTTTATAAATCTCATCCTACCAAATTTGGACCAAAATTTAAACCTACCAACCAAACTACCAAAAGTCATTTCAGGGATTTGAAACTACCAATTTTGGTCCAACTGGACCAAAGTGGCAACGCTGAGAAGGGTATATATAAGTTTGTCAACAACAACAACAACAACACTGCTTATTCATTGAGTATTTCGTTTCATTTGTTTGGATGGCTGTGTGTTTCATTGTCTTGTGCATATTGTTTTTGTTTCTTGGTGCATTCAGTGTCGTATATTTGGATGTCTGTTGGTTTCATTGCATTTTGTATTTTGTTTTTTCTTTTTTTTTTGAGTATTTCGTTTCGTATCTGCCGGTCCACACTAGGAAACTTTTTTTGGGAAACTTTTGGTTTTGCGTGAGAGAGAAAGAGAAAGAATATCATTCATCTCTCTCGCGGTACGGAGTTTCTCGTACTCGGAAACTTGTTTTGTTATTCTTCTCATTCGTACAACAACAAATCAATGCAATTAATACGTAGTTTCTGAAACAAAAGTTTCTATGTGTGGACATTAAGGAAACTTCAAAAGAGAATTAAGAAAAAGTTTCTCAATAAAAGTTTCCTAGTGTGGACCAGGTCTATGTTTCATTACCTTGTGTATATTGTTTTTGTTTCTTGGTGTATTCAGTTTCGTATGTTTGGGTGCTGTTGGTCTTACTGCCTTGTGTATTTTGTTTTTTGTGTGGTTATTTTGTTTAGCGTTGTTGTTGTTCATTATACCCTACACCACTTTCGTGGGGAGGGTATATTGGATTTGTGCTGATGTTTGTAACATACAAAAATATTCGTCTTAGACCAACCTTAAAGTATACCGTCCGTCCGTGCGCAAGGTACAGGTCGCAATTTTCAAGATAATTGGATGAAATTTGACACGCACGTTTTATTTGACCCAAGGACGAAGCCTATTGAAAATGGTTAAAATCGGTCCATTATTTTACCTAGCCCCCATAGAACAGAACACCCCGAAAAGGGCTTCTGAGCTCCTAATTATGTTAAATATACAGATATATCGATAAATTACGGCACAACTAAGTTTTATAGAAGTCTTGATGACCCTGCCAAATTTCATAAAGATCGGGCCCCATTTCACCCTAGCTCCCATACAAAGTCCTCTTCAGAAAATTACTTGAATGTCCCAAATTAACTTGTAAACACAACTATACCGATGAAATTCACCACAATAAAATGTTATGTAAATATGAATATATTCGCAAAATTTTATCGGGCTTGGTCCATATTTGCCCCTAGCCCCCATATAAAGCCTCTTTCAGAAAATTGGTTTTTCATCCATAAATTGCTTAAATCTAGCACTGAATGTGCATATTAGACGCAGGCTCTAAACAATCCTATTGAAAAAGTCAATTAATGTTGTTGATAACGATCACTCACTGCCAAGTAATGTATGAAATAACTACATCAATCATAACCAAAATTTTAAAATTTTTTACAGGGTAGTATTCCACAAATAATTATATATTTACATTTTTCTGCAAAAGTGATACAAATTCTAATAGATGTTATTCCAGTAAACCAATTCTGAATAAAAATTCCCTTACTTACGTACATATGTAAAAACAATATTGTGATTTTTGATTAATTTGTGATATGATTCTTTGGTACAAAATATTTTTTTTTTTAATTGCCGATTTATTGCTAATTTATCTGGCAATGGCGACGTAATGTGTTTACACCGTTGTTAGATGTCTGACAATATTGTTGTTTTACAATATACTGACAATGCTTTTTCTAACAGAAATTGTAAGTTTATACGGTTGTTAGACATTTTCTGAACATTTTTCTGCTAACGTTGGTAGCTCTGACAACCAGTGTTGCCATAACGGCATTTAAAGTGCAATTCTATCACTTTTTTTCGTCGGCTGCACTTATTTTTTAGAAAAAAGTGTTAGATGCTTTATAGCACTTTTTCGTCTTTTGCTAGAAATTTTTAGCATTAAAAGTGCATTTTTGGCATTTTTTCTTCTATTTTGCACTTTTTTATAATTAAAGAACTTTAAAGATTAATTTCTATAGAGAACTGCAAAAATTAATAACTACTTCCCTCCCACAAAATGTATATATGAATATGATATGAAACATATTACCAACGTAGATCTGAATCGATCCACAATTGATCATAGCTGCCATATAAGGCCTACTTCCGAAAATCACTTAAACGCACATATTTGATTGATAAATAAAGCTATCGTAATAAAATTCGACATGAATATGATTTTGTATACCAGCGTTGCGCGTCACAGCTTGATTATAATTGGAACCACAACCGCTGTCGACAATGAGTTTTCATACATTTTGTATGGAGAGCAAAATATCGTCTTGTGGTTGGCAATATTGTGGTCATGCCTGCTAGATTTGCAGATTCAACGGCATTTTGCCGATATTTTACCTTCAAAATAGTAAAGTGCTGATTTCCCGATTTTTGCTTCAAAAATGCCGATTTTTAACCCAATCAATCTAAAGAATTTTTATAACTTTACAAAAACAAAAATAACATGGAGCTTTTAAAACAATTGGAAAAAGAAAATTTACATTCCATCAGCAATGTCAATTGGATCGATTCTGAAAAGGAAACACAATTAATGTATGAAAATCCTGAATAGGTTTCCAAAAGTCTGATCAAAGGGTGCTAAAATGTTTAAGAAATTTTTTATGGTTCGAAAATAAATTTACACATAATGTGGAAAAGTTAAAAAATCTGGAGATAAAAATCCCATTATTAAAATTTACTCAGCAAAATTTTTACCTATCCGGGTTTTGTTTGACGATAACCAGAAAATAACTGATTACAAATGTGCTTACCCCACTTTCTGGGATTTAAAATCGGCTTTAGAGTAATTTTCTGTGTTTATTAGTCTATTCTCTTACTGAATGCTCCATTAACGAGTTATTTGATCGTGCTATTTGGAATGGTTTTAACAAAAATTTAAAAAACAATATTTTTTCAAAAAACTTCTAATATCGACTAGAACCAGTCAACACTAAAACTTAAAAAAATTAAGTGCTAAAATGTTCTACAGAAGAAAAAAAAAGTGTTAAAATTTTTTAATATAACACAACAATATAAATTATTGTTTTTTCTAGTTTTTATTAAAATATTGATTATGAAGTGCATGACTCCAATATTTCTAGTACTATATCTTCATCGTTATCTTCATGTTGATAATTTTCAAACGATCTTATTTTATTTGCCATATAATTAGTTATATTCCATACTAAATTTGATTCATAAAACTTGTATAAAATTAAAATCTGTTTATTATTAAGGCCACTTAACAAATTCTTTTCGAATTTGTATTAGTGAACATAAAAATTCAGCTTAAATACGATTTCGAATTTTGTTTTTAATTATAGCCTTTGAAATAAAAAGCCTTTCACCTGCGGCATATTAGAAAAAGGTGGAACGAGTAATGACAATACAAAAATACACAATTCATTAAATACATTTTCACCGATAAAATTTTCAAAATTAAGGAGCTGAAATTTTGCACAAATATTTTTTATTCATGCAGTTTGTTTGGTATTGAAAGTGGGCCATATCGGTCCATGTTTTCGCGTAGCCCCCATACAAAAGACTCTAACGCTCATAACTTGCTTCAAAATGATAGTAAAGCAACGACATAAACAAGTTTTATAGGAACATAATTCTAATTGTCAAATTTTTTTGTGATCGGTCCGTACCATAAGTAAATTTAGAGGAAATCAAATCATAAAAATATGATAAAACAAGTATTACCATCACCCTGACTATATTACGATTTATATATGTTAAAACAGTTTAGAATAAATCCCAGGAAAAACTTACATTGAAAAGTAATGAGTTAAAAAGCTAATAAAACCTCTTTTCACTATTTCTTCATTAGCATTTTAAGTCATTATTTTAACACGGTGATGTCATTAGAGGCAAGTACTTCTACGCACAACTCTTACAAAATAGTTGTTAAGTAAGATGTATTGCTTTTTAATAATAAAAAGATTCACCTTCGTGAGAATGGTCAGCGTTGCCACTCACAATTTATTTTTCTTACCAAAGTTCCGACAAAAAACTACCAAAACGTTACAAAAACTACCAAATTTTTACTTAGGGACAATTGCTTCTGTTAGAGTTCCATTATTTTTAAAACTAATATGTAATATCATAAAATGATTTGTTCTAAATAATCAATTGTTTACTTTTACGTAATTAGACAAAATTTCCAAATACTATATAGTTATGAAATACATAATTGCTGTTTTCGACAAAATTTGTACCAAAATCATTCCCGAGAAAATTGTAATAGTATTATATTCCGCTATGATGCATCACATATGTATATCCACCATCAGCATCTATCGTATAAATTGAGGACTTTATGGATAAATCCTTTTATTATACTACGGTTAACTAATTTGCTATTTATTGATAATAAAATTATTTTCCGTAAAAGGGGATATATGGCTGTAATAGGATCAATCGTGGACCAGTCGACATAGATTTCGGTTGATAAAAAACTGTTTCAACAGAGAGACGGGAGGACATGGCTATATCGTCTTAGAATCTAATAAGAACCTAGAAAAACTATATACTTACAAGCGGAATCACAAAATCAATATACCCCTAATATTTTTATACCCATCAAAAAAGAATTGGGGTATATTAATTTTGTGATTCCGTTTGTAAGGTAGTAGACCCACCAAATTATATATTTATTCATGAATCTGGCTTCTTAGAAAAAAATGAATTAGTGTGGCCTACAGTAGGTTAGTGGTTTATGTTATAGTCAGACCTGACGTCGTGCATTCGATTCCCACCTGAGACATTGGTGAGGAAGTGCACAACGGGACTGATGCAGGCCTACAAGTATTCCTTCGGATTTTATATAACATCCTCATTTCAAACTAACTTAATAACATTCACGAATCAGAAATGTTGAAATACATAGAAACTTAATATTTTCTTAGAACAAACAATATAAATTTAACAAGGATAAACCTAAGATTGACGTATTTATTAAAATTCTTATTACTTTGCCATAACAAGGTCAGAAATGTTTATAAATCTCATCCTACCAAATTTGGACCAAAATTTAAACCTACCAACCAAACTACCAAAAGTCATTTCAGGGATTTGAAACTACCAATTTTGGTCCAACTGGACCAAAGTGGCAACGCTGAGAAGGGTATATATAAGTTTGTCAACAACAACAACAACAACACTGCTTATTCATTGAGTATTTCGTTTCATTTGTTTGGATGGCTGTGTGTTTCATTGTCTTGTGCATATTGTTTTTGTTTCTTGGTGCATTCAGTGTCGTATATTTGGATGTCTGTTGGTTTCATTGCATTTTGTATTTTGTTTTTTCTTTTTTTTTTGAGTATTTCGTTTCGTATCTGCCGGTCCACACTAGGAAACTTTTTTTGGGAAACTTTTGGTTTTGCGTGAGAGAGAAAGAGAAAGAATATCATTCATCTCTCTCGCGGTACGGAGTTTCTCGTACTCGGAAACTTGTTTTGTTATTCTTCTCATTCGTACAACAACAAATCAATGCAATTAATACGTAGTTTCTGAAACAAAAGTTTCTATGTGTGGACATTAAGGAAACTTCAAAAGAGAATTAAGAAAAAGTTTCTCAATAAAAGTTTCCTAGTGTGGACCAGGTCTATGTTTCATTACCTTGTGTATATTGTTTTTGTTTCTTGGTGTATTCAGTTTCGTATGTTTGGGTGCTGTTGGTCTTACTGCCTTGTGTATTTTGTTTTTTGTGTGGTTATTTTGTTTAGCGTTGTTGTTGTTCATTATACCCTACACCACTTTCGTGGGGAGGGTATATTGGATTTGTGCTGATGTTTGTAACATACAAAAATATTCGTCTTAGACCAACCTTAAAGTATACCGTCCGTCCGTGCGCAAGGTACAGGTCGCAATTTTCAAGATAATTGGATGAAATTTGACACGCACGTTTTATTTGACCCAAGGACGAAGCCTATTGAAAATGGTTAAAATCGGTCCATTATTTTACCTAGCCCCCATAGAACAGAACACCCCGAAAAGGGCTTCTGAGCTCCTAATTATGTTAAATATACAGATATATCGATAAATTACGGCACAACTAAGTTTTATAGAAGTCTTGATGACCCTGCCAAATTTCATAAAGATCGGGCCCCATTTCACCCTAGCTCCCATACAAAGTCCTCTTCAGAAAATTACTTGAATGTCCCAAATTAACTTATAAACACAACTATACCGATGAAATTCACCACAATAAAATGTTATGTAAATATGAATATATTCGCAAAATTTTATCGGGCTTGGTCCATATTTGCCCCTAGCCCCCATATAAAGCCTCTTTCAGAAAATTGGTTTTTCATCCATAAATTGCTTAAATCTAGCACTGAATGTGCATATTAGACGCAGGCTCTAAACAATCCTATTGAAAAAGTCAATTAATGTTGTTGATAACGATCACTCACTGCCAAGTAATGTATGAAATAACTACATCAATCATAACCAAAATTTTAAAATTTTTTACAGGGTAGTATTCCACAAATAATTATATATTTACATTTTTCTGCAAAAGTGATACAAATTCTAATAGATGTTATTCCAGTAAACCAATTCTGAATAAAAATTCCCTTACTTACGTACATATGTAACAACAATATTGTGATTTTTGATTAATTTGTGATATGATTCTTTGGTACAAAATATTTTTTTTTTTAATTGCCGATTTATTGCTAATTTATCTGGCAATGGCGACGTAATGTGTTTACACAGTTGTTAGATGTCTGACAATATTGTTGTTTTACAATATACTGACAATGCTTTTTCTAACAGAAATTGTAAGTTTATACGGTTGTTAGACATTTTCTGAACATTTTTCTGCTAACGTTGGTAGCTCTGACAACCAGTGTTGCCATAACGGCATTTAAAGTGCAATTCTATCACTTTTTTTCGTCGGCTGCACTTATTTTTTAGAAAAAAGTGTTAGATGCTTTATAGCACTTTTTCGTCTTTTGCTAGAAATTTTTAGCATTAAAAGTGCATTTTTGGCATTTTTTCTTCTATTTTGCACTTTTTTATAATTAAAGAACTTTAAAGATTAATTTCTATAGAGAACTGCAAAAATTTAGTCTTGAGATGTGAAATTTTAAGAAATTCTCACGAAAACTTTTTGTATATGTTTATTGTAATTTATAATTTACACTATAAATTAAAGTAAGAAGTGAATTATTTCAAATATTATTATGCAATAATCGAAACAAATATTTGAAAAAATAAGCTAAACGAGCGTTGTTTTGTTAACAATGTAGTGACTACATGCTAAAACGGCTAATATCTTCCAAAAACATTTTTCTGAAAAAAATCATTAAAATTTAAAATATACAATAAAATAAAAATGTATGAACATATAAAAACAGGTAAAAGTTCAGGAATGCCGAATACATACGCACCAACACAAGACGTTTTACCAAGAATTGCTCATTTATTAGATTTATGCTCAAATTTATATAGTGTATCGATTTTATTTTCGGAATAGGATCTTAATTGTTTGGATCACGGACCGAGCTCTAAGAAGGATGTTTTAAAACAAATCATTTTTTCGAATGTATCATAATACTAAAATGTTTTAATAATTTATTGAGAATAAATTTATTTTCTGAAAGAGGATTTATATAGAGGAGAAATTACAAACTTGCGTATTTGAATATAACCCTCATAATTCATTTGTCACATTAACATTTATATTGTTTCCTAAAAGCTCTTAGAAGTATGAATAATAAACCTGACATCTATTCACCGAGATTTAAGATTATTTCAACTGAATTTTCAATATTTTTGCCATAAGAATACCTTTGCTAAAGTGTTGTGAATAAGACCCATAAAATTGTTTATATAAAAAATAACTAAAACTATAAATATAAAATTTTTTATTTCGAATTTAACCCTTTTTTTAGCATTTTTTTAATGAATAATTAAAAGATTTGACGTCCTAGATTTTTTAAATACATACTTTTTCTAGTCTTAGACGTCCTAAACAAAGAAAACCATATAGGTTTTATATCCTAAACAAAATCGTTGTTACCTAGTGTTATTAGTTATTTAATATACATATACATATATATGTAGGTATATACTTATTCTTAGGGGCATTAAACAAATTTTCAAACAGGTTTTGTACCTTACCCTTTCCGATTTTGATAAAACTTGGTACACACATTCTTTGTATCAATACGAAGTTTTAAGTTCTTCAAAATTCATTACGGTTTAGATTTTATCAAGGTTCAAAGTTCAAATTTTTTAAGATTTTTTTCAACAAGCATTAAATTTGACATCGTATATTTTATAAAATATTTATCGTTTTAGTTCCTAATTTGTTGACTCAAACGGTAAGTTTTTTAATTGTGTTAGTGAAAAAACTCACATGTATATATTAGGGTGATCGACTCGATTTTTCAACCGGTTTTTTCTGCTTTACCAGTGTCGGTTTTTTCTTAATGTTGATTTTTCGAATATCGAATAACCCGGTTTTTTCACTTTTTAAAAACCGGTTTCGAATACTTTAATTTGCTTTGTAATCAAAGATTATTTAAATGAAATTTTTAAGTAAATAATAATACAGCCCGTCTAAATTTTAAAAATATTCGAGTCGAGGAACTAGCGTATATTTTTCTAAAGCTCCTTTGGTTAAACTTTTTTGATTTTCCTAATTAATTAAAAAAATTATTTGTAAAATTGACAACTGTTTGATAAAATTTTATCAATCTTAAGAATATATTCCAATTACAATAATTAATTTACGGTTGAAATTTTATGGAAGTGTTGGAATGCCTATGCAAATTTCCTAAACAGGGCTTTTAAAATAAGCTAGGATTACATAGTACCTTATGTTTAACAGAAATGTCCCACTTTTTTCCTAATTTTTTTATATTAAAGAAATAATGTAAATCAAACGACTAGATCTAAAGTTACAATCTTTTAAACTGTTAAAAATCATTTCGGGCCATGTTTTATTAATCAAATTTAAACATAAACATTAAGTTTTTCAAATTAAAATATATTTTTTTATTTATAATGAAAAACCGGTTAACCGGTTTTTTCTGAATTTGAAAAATATCAACCGGTTTTTTTAAATGTCAACTATTCGAACTATTCGAAAACCGGTTTTTGGAAAATGTCGAGTAATCGATCACCCTAGTATATATGCGGTGTGAGTTTTTTTTACTAACACAATCAAAAATTTAGAGTTTGAGTCAACAAATTTGATGTGTGGCCATGTCGCTTAAGGATGATGACATCAAACAACGTCCTTTAATCAATAATATCTTAAAAAGTGTACCTTACATTTTCTTTATTCCTTCACATAAGATTGCTTATAGTGTTTTCAATAAAATATAAACATTTCAGAATGGGACAATGAGGGGATCTCAAGTAAATCAACTTTTAGTAAAATAATCCACATCATTTCCCTACAAATTTCAAAAATTTTAATTTTTTGTTCATAAACAATTTCATTTTTGTTTCAAATTCTTAAACTTTTTTGTGTTCATCATCAAATAAAACATTACATTTTTAAATATCTTGAATATTATCAAGCTACAAGACATAGGCTTTCATTGGGAACTAAAACGATTAAAATCGGATAAACAGTTCAGGAAATATACGATGTAATAATTAATGCATGTTAAAAAAAAAAAATCCCAAAAAAAAAAAATATGAAATTTAAACATCGAAAAAATCTGGACCGTAACGAATATGAAAATTTTGGAGAACTTTAAATTCCGTATTTACATGAAGAATGTGTGTACCGAATTTCATCGAAATCGGGGAGGATCATGTTCAAAGTCCTACTTTTTTTTTCCAATTTTTTTTGAATTTTTTTTTGCATTTTCGTTGAATTATGTGAAAAATTGCGACCTGTACATTATACCTGGACAGCCAGCCGCACATACGGGTAAACATGGCTTAATGGACTTTTAAAACCTTGATTTGAATTTAGCAATTTTTTCAACGAATTTGTACTTTTTTGACCGTTATTTTGCACTTTATTCTGAGGGAGTTCTGGCAACACTGCTGACAACCATGTATACATAGCTTTAGTAAAAACAAAACAACTTACTCGACAACTGTTTTCTAAGAGAAATTGCAAGTACTTCTTTAACTCCCTATTTGTAAGCGAGCTTAGAAGTACTTGCCTCCAATGACATCAGCGTCATTGGTGATGTAGTGAAAAGAGGTTTTATTAGCTTTTAACTCATTACTTTTCAATGTAAGTTTTTCCTGGGATATGAACAGAAATCATATTACCAACCTAAATCTGTACCGAAAATCACTTAAATGCACATAACTAATTAAGAAATAAAGATATTGGAATAATATTCGACATAAATATGTTTTGTGTATACATATATCTCTCTGAAAAATATTTTTCGGATTGGTCCATAATAGGGCATAGCTCCCATATAAGCTCCACTTCCGAAAATCACTTAAATGTACATAACTAATTAAGAAATAAAGATATTGGAATAATATTCGACATAGATATGTTCTCTGTATACATATGTATGTATATCACTCTTGAAAATATTTTTCGGATCGGTCCATAATTGGGCATGGTTCCCATTAAGGCCTATTACCGATAACCACGTAAATTCACATATTTCATTACTAAATGAAAATATTGGTATAAAATTCATCATGAATGTGTTTAAAGTACATATAAAAGAGCCTGCGAAATTTTTTCCGGATCGGTCCATAATTGAAAAGGTCCACTTCCGAAAACCACTTAGAAGTACATAACTAATTAAGAAACAAAGATATTGGAATAATATTCGATATAAATATATTTTGTGTATACATATATGATTACCAAATTTTTTTCGGATCGGTCATTAATTGGTCATAGCTACTATATAATGGCCATCGTAAGTGTCCACGTCAATGGATATACATATTTCATTACTGAATGAAGATATCGGTATAAATTTCGTCATGAATGTGTTTAAAGTAGATATGAACCATCCTGAGATAGCTCCCATATAAGATCCACTTCCAAAAATCGCATATTTCATTGATAAATAAAGATACCGGACAAAAATTCCTCTTAAATACATATGTTTTTGATATATACAAATCACTCCTAAATTTTTTCTGGATGGGCCCATAATTTGTCTGGTCTCCGATATACGGTCCACTTCCAAAAAAATACTTAGCCGCACATATTTCATTGACAAAAAGAGATATCGCTAACTCTTTCTGAAATATATTTGGATCAGTCCATAATTGGTCAAAACTCTCATATAAGATCCATTTCCTTAAGTCACTTTACCCCATATATTTCATTAACATATATGAACAAAATCCGATATATTATATTTTGTTTATCGATAAATCATTCTGCGAATTTTTTTTTCAGATTTACCATACCATCCGTAACAGGTCCATAAACTAGTTTATTGGTTTATAAAGCAACTACTTATAAAATTTATTAAAACTCAAACTATTTAGATGGCTTACAGGCGGAGGGTATTTAAGATTCAGCATAGCTGAATATAGCACTCTAACTTGTTATACCTAATATGTAATTTTATAACTTTGAATTTTTATTTAAAATTTATGATAATTATTTTCAATAAAATAATAAATTTTAAAAACTTTTACTTTCAAAAATAGGTAATATTTACAATATTTTATATACAAAATAATATTTTTAAAATTATTATTTTTAATATATAAAGATCCCAATTAATAGAACATAATTTTATCCTTAACTTATTTCAGATATTATATGTATATCAAAATGACTTTCTAAACCATAGTGCAATATTTAGTTATTGCGCAGAATACATCTATGTAATCTGAGTGAATTATTGCTCACTCAATGTAAATCCACTGATCTCCATTTTTATTGCAAAAAATTAACTGTAAATCATTGGAATTTTGGAAGTTATATATATTGTTTTGTCATTAATAATTTGTATACATTATCTTGTATGACAACTTTTTATTAAAATTAGTGCATTTAAGGTCGTTGAACTTATGTATATCACAAAATTTTCATTTAATCGTGATTGCTGACTTTCTACATCTTCAAGTCAGAAAATAATATTTAATTTAACTAAAGTTGATTTACTTGAAATTCCCTCATTGTCCCATTCTGAATTTATTATATATTGTTTATTAGACTATAAGCATTCTTATGTAAAGATTTAAATAAAATGGAGGGTACCTTTCTTGAGATATCCTTGACTAAAAGACGTTTTTTGATGTCATTATGTTAAAGCTATTTGAATAAAGTATTGTCAAACTACTAGACATAGGTTTTAATTAGGGGCTAAAACGATTAAATTCGGATAAATAGTTCAGAAAATATAAATAAATAAAAAATGTGAACTTTGAACCTCGATTAAATCTAATCCCTAATGAATTTGGACATTTTGGAGAACGTTGGACTTCGTATTTATACTAAGAATATGTGTATAGGGCTGTTACGCTTTTTTATGACAAATCGTCAAAATTATAAAAACGTCAAAATCGTCACAAACATTTTAAAAAATCGTCAATAAATCGTTAACAACTAATTACTTAAAAATTATGCATATAAGTATACATTTATTTAGAGTTTGGGATTAATGCTGATGAAGTGTAGTACAAATTCTGATCTAGCGTTGTCATTTTGAGTTTTTCGTTGATAGGAATTTTCTCGTTTGGTAGGAAGTTAGTCTAAATGGATTTATTTATAGGTTTGTCAAAACACATTCAGAGTATTTTCTGTGAAGAATGAATTGAAATCTAACAAGTAAGAGTGTTATATTCGGCTATGCCGAATCTTATATACCCACCATCAAACCTCGTTTGACTCGAATGAAACTTACTTATGTCGAATTTCATCTATATATTCGTATTATTAGGCCAGTTATAAGCGTTAAAGGAATTTTCTGAAGGGGACCTTATATGGGGGGTAGGGTCAATCATGGACCGATCAACATAAAATTTTTTAGATAGATTTTGACTCGTATGAAAATTACTTATGACGAATTTCATCTATATACTAGAATTTTTAAGCCAGTAATGAGCGTTAAAGTCATTTTCTGAAGGGGACCTTATATGGGGGGTAGGGTCAATTATGGACCGATCCTCATAAAATTTTGCACAGTGATTTTGGATCACAAGAAACTTACTTATGTCGAATTTCATCGCTATATTCGTATTTTTAAACAAGTTATGGCTGTTAAAGCTGCTTTTCGAGGGCCACTTGTATGGGGGCTATCCGAAAACGTGGACCGATATTGCCCATTTTCAATACCAAACAAACCTTACCTATAAGAAATATTTATGTGAAATTTCAACCCTCTAGCTCTTTTCATTCGGACTCTATCGTGCTTTCAACAGACAGACAGACAGACGGACGGACGGACGGACAGACGGACAGACATGGCTAGATCGTCTTAGAATTTAATGAGGACCCAGAATATATATACTTCTGTGGGTCTATGACCAATATTTCGATGTGTTACAAACGGAATGACAAAATCAATATACCCCCCATCTTTTTTGATGGTGGGTATAAAAAATTTATTAGGGCGTTTATTTATTATATCAAATAATTGATGTTGGTTTTCATCTGAAGAGCATATCTTTTTCATCGGGGTACTAATATTTATATTAAGAAAGTTCAAGTAACTTTCTGATGTCGATATTATATGGTGGCTAGGACCAAAGTATGAAATTTATAGAGGAATTTAAAAATATCCAGAACTTGTTTTGACGAATTGTCAGATTTTAAAAAAGTACACTAACAAAATATACAAATAACTTTATACCTAGCTTTAAAGAGTTTTATAAGGAGCTGGGTGAACGATATTGGCTATACTTCAGAGTATGATTCTTGGGAATTTTAAATTAAATAATTAAATGTTTAAAATGTTAAATGTTTTTTAGGATTTTGTTTTTGGTGGGATGATACATATGTATGTATATAGACCGATTTTAACTATTTTCATTATGGTTCGTCCTTGGTACAAGTAGCAAATTTAGTCTAAAGATGTTATTATAACCCTTTTTTTAATAAATCAAATTTATGACTTCATCGTTCATTTTTTCAAATTTACTATAATTATACGCAATTGATAAACTAATATTCTTAATTTTTCATTAATCTCCTGTTATATTTTGTTTAAAACATAAATGAGAGATGAACAAAATTTTAATAATTTGATTAATAAAATAACTATAAATATTACTTTTTTCATTTTTGTATCAAAAATCGTCAATCGTAATTTGGCTAAATTTAAATTTTTGAAATGCCCCATATTCCTTTTAGTAAATAAATCAAATGTTAACCCATTAAATGTTCGCATATTCAAAAAGTATCAAATGTGTATCCTTAATTTGTTTATAAATTTTTTCTATGTATATTAGTGTTAGAGATACATATAATAACAAAAAAGCTGGGGTTGTATTTGCTTCACTATGTTCAGCTTTTGCCTTTTTAAAGTATAACAATCGGCTCAGAGTCCATTAAGCTATGTCCGTCCGTCCGTCAGTCTGGCTGGCTTGCCTTGTGCGCAAGGTACAGGTCGCAATTTTCAATATAATTGGATGAAATTTGGCAAACACGCTTTTTTGGTCCAAGGACGAAGCTTATTGAAAATGGTTAAAATCAGTCTATTATTTCACCTAGCCCCAATACAACAGAACCCCCGGAAAGGGCTTCTGAGCTACATATATATCGACAAAAAGCGGCACAGGTAAGTTTTATATAAGCCTTGATGGCCTTGCCAAATTTCATAAAGATCAGGCCTCATTTGACCCTAGCTCCCATACAAAGAAAATTACTTGAATGTCCAAAATTAACTTATAAACACAACAAGTAGGAAAGTATAGTCGGGCATGGCCGACCATAGTATATTTAAAAAAATTTTTATTTTTCATTAAGAAACGTTTATGTTGAATTTTACCTTAATTCTAAAGTATTTAAACAATTTATTGATAAAAAAACAAATTTTCTAAATGAGGCTCTATATAGGAGTATAGGTCAAACATGGGCCGATCCTCATTAAATTTGGGAAAAGGATATATTTTCAAATAATAGTTAGTTATGTTGAGTTACAAGTAAATTTTAGACGTTTAAGACATTTTTTGAAGGGGGGTTTGTATGGGGGCTAGGGTCAAATAAGGGCCGATCATTACGAAAATCTGCAGTATCATTTACACTTATATAAAACTTATTTGTGCCAATTTTTGGAGAGATAATAGTATATTTGATGTAATTATGGCATAAAAAACCCAAATCGGGAGGTACGGTTGTATGGGGGCTAAGTGAAATAATGGACCGATTTCAACCATTTTCAATAGGCTTCGTCCTTGTGCCAAAAAACATGCTTGGTCCAAATTTCATGACGGACGGACGAACATGTCTTAATCGACTCAAAAGTGTTTTTGCGTTGTATTTTTGATAAGCAAGTTGTTTATGGGAAATAACCGTTTTAGTGTTTTTGTTGAATGATTTTATGTATGTATGTATGTATGTATGTATGTATGTATGTATGTATGTATGTATGTATGTATGTATGTATGTATGTATGTATGTATGTATGTATGTATGTATGTATGTATGTATGTATGTATGTATGATGTATGTATGTATGTATGTATGTATGTATGTATGTATGTATGTATGTATGTATGTATGTATGTATGTATGTATGTATGTATGTATGTATGTATGTCTGTATGTATGTATGTATGTATGTATGTATGTATGTATGTATGTATGTATGTATGTAGATGTAATGTATGTATGTATGTATGTATGTATGTATGTATGTATGGTATGTATGTATGTATGTATTGTCTTATGTATGTATGATGTATGTATGTATGTATGTATGTATGTATGTATGTTATGTTATGTATGTATGTATGTATGTATTGTAAGTATGTAATAGTATGTATTGTATGTATTGTATGTATGTATGTATGTATGATGTATGTATGTATGTATGTATGTATGTATGTATGTTATGTATGTATGTAGTATGTATGTATGTATGTATGTATGTATGTATGTATGTATGTAATGTATGTCTGTATGTATGTATGTATGTATGTATGTATGTATGTATGTTATGTATGTATGTATGTATGTATGTTATTAGTATGTATGTCGGTAGTATGTATGTATGTCTGCTATGTATGTATGTCTGTCCTGTCTGTTATGTCTGTATGTCTGTCCTGTCTGTCCTGTCTGTCGTCCTTGTATGTCTGTCTGTCTGTATTCTGTCCTGTCTTGCTGTATTGTATGTCTGTCTGTCTGTCCTGTATGTCCGTCTGTAGTCCGTTCTGTTCTGTAACTTCGTCCTATGTATGTCTGGATGTCTGGTATGCTGTATGTATGTATTGTATGTATGTATGTCTGTATGCTTTGGATACAATTGCTTGAAAAACTTTAAAGCTCAGCTGATATTATTGCTAACTTTCACCAAGCAAACAAAACAAATTACCAAAAAAAACACTAAACTTTTACCCATTTTGCCCCAAATGGGTTAAATTTCAAAAAAGTACCAAACACGTGTTCCATAATTTTTTAAATATAAGACAACACAATAATCTTTTTTTTTTTTTTTTGATATCTCTATTAGTTTAAAGTTGCGAGATTACCGATTTAAACCCATTTTTACCCCCTTAAAATTCCAAATCTTACTCCGGTTTTTCTGAAAATTTGAATTTGAATAGCATTTAAAATTGTACTTTTTTGAATACGATTGCACCAAATCGATATTTTTGCAAATTAATATGAAGCATTTCAAGCCGACTTTTTAAGTCAGTAAACTAATTATATGTATCAATAAGGAAGTCAGTCCGGAAGTATGTCCGTCTGTCTGTGTAAAACACTCTCACGTAAAAACGATGCAAAAGGATTCACTATTGTCCTAGGCAGTTTGGTATTGAAAATGAGCAAAATCGGTTTACATCGGAAAGAGTTATGAAACAAAATTAAAAAAAAAACAAGTAAGAGTGCTATATTCGGCTGTGCCGAATCTTATATACCCTTCACCATAGTGTATTTAAAAAATATCAATTTTATAAAATTTAAATTTATTTCATTATTATAGTAATAGCTAAACAAAATAAACAACAACAAATACATAATGCAGTAAACCCAACAGACATCCAAACATACGAAACGATGACCACAAAAAAAAAACGAAAACAAAATACACAACGCAATGAATAAGCAGTGTTGTTGTTGCTTATTTTTTATGAAATTTTCAGAGGTTGTCTCGGATTTTCGCTTATATCTCCGTTGTTTATGGACGGATTTTGCTGATTTTAAATAGGAAACTTCTCGAAAGCATGTCTGATAGAATTATTGAAGATTTGGATCCCGAAGATATCTGGGGTCTTCAGAAAACTGATTTCAACAGACGGAAATTTTGGAAATTACACACGGAATGACAAACTTATATATACCCTTCTCACGAAGGTGAAGGGTATAAGATGTTAGAGTGCTATATTCGGCTGAACCGAATCTTAAATACCCTCCACAAGCTACTTTTATATTAATATTTTTTTAATTGATCAAATATTTGTAGAAATAAATTTTCTTATGTCTTAAATAGAAAAACCCCAAGATTTAAACATTACAAACGCCATTTTCTTTTATATTTTTAAAGTGCCCTAAGATATGCCTTAGCGATATTTAATAATTTGTGTGAAAGATTTAAGGAAATTCAAATTTTCGGGGCAGGACCTAGTATGGGAGATATGACCAATTATGGACCGATCGTAAAAAATCTTTAAGTAACATTTCTGTATATAAAAGTTATATTTCAGTCAAATTTTGTATCTATATATTAATTTAGTAATAAGTAATGTGTGTTTAAGTGATTTTCGGAAGGGAACCTTGTATGGGACCGATCGCACACCAATCGCACACACCGATCGTGAAAAAAATCTTAAAATATAATTTTTGTATACAAAACTAATATTTATGCAAAATTTTGTATCAATAGCTTTATTTGGTAATGAGTAATGAGCGTTTAAGAGATTTTCGTAAGAGGACCTTGTATGGGAGCTATGAACAGTTATGTCACATTAATGTATATATAGACAAGATTTTGGCTAAATTCTGTATCTATATCATTATTTGGTAATGAATATTGTGCATTAATTGATTTTCTTGTATGGGAGCTATGACCAAATATGGACCGATCGTGAAAAAATTTTATAGTGTGATTTATGTACACTGAAAATAATCCATGCCTAATATACACGAAAAATGTTGTACATTGCTGAAATGCTTCGTGGTTTCACACCACGAAATTCTTTCGTAATATATACGAAATTGTACGAAATATTTTAATAAAATGCTAAATAATTTTATATAATTTTAGAAAAAAAAAAATTTGTTCATTTTACGATTTTTTTTAAGACATAAATATTTTAGTTCTTTTAAAATAATTATTGTAAATTTAGAAAGAGACTGCGAATTATAAAAAAATGTTTATGTTTTTTAAAAAAACATAAAAAATGTAAATTAAAAATTACGTTTAATTTAACTCCCGTAAAATTACGAAAATAACAAAAAAAAAAAAAAAATCGTAACAAAATATTTTTTTTTGTGAAATCAAAAATAATTCTTGTATATTACTAAATAATCTTGTTACGAAAAAAAAAACGTTACTTTCGTTAAATATTACATGCCTTAACGAAATTATTTTTGTATAAAAGAAAACAAAGTTTCTTAATATATACGAAAAAAGATATTACGACAGGTTTTCGTACTTTCGTAAAATTAGAAAAGGGGTTGATTAAACAATATTTCGTATTATACACGAAATTTTCGTATATATTACGAAAAAAGGATTATGGATTATTTTCAGTGTATATAAGAGCAATATTTGTGCTAAATGTATGTATATCAATATTTGGTAATGAGTAATGTGCGTTTAACTGATTTTCGGGAGGGAACCTTGTATGGCAGCTATGACCAAATATGAGCCGATCGTAAAAAAATTTTGAAATAATATTTCTGTGTACAAAAATAGTATTTATGACAAAATTTTTTATGGATATCACTATTTGGAAATGAGTTGTGTGCCTTAAAGTGTTTTTCTGTATGGGAGCTATGACCAATCGGAAAAAAATTTCATGGTAATATTTCTGTATATGTGAGCAATACTTGTACCAAATTTTATATGGATATCTTAATTTAGTAATGAGTTATGTGCGTTTAAGTGATTTTCGGGAGGGGACCTTGTATGGGAGCTATGACCAATTATGGACCGATCGGAAGAAAATTTCACAGTATATAAGAGAAATACTTGTACCAAATTCTATTTGGATATCTTAATTTAGTAATGAGTTATGCGCGTTTAAGTGATTTTCGGGAGAGGACGTTGTATGGGAGCTAGTTCAATTATGGACCGATCTAGAAAATTTTTTCTCTATATGAATTCTATTGACATAGAATTTAAATTTGAAAAATTTTGTTAAGATACCAACATTCTGAGGGAAATTATTAACAATAAGCTCATTTTCGGGGAATATGTACTTTCGTATGGGAGGTATAAGAAATTGTGGACCGATTCCGGCAATTTTCAACAGAAATAAAGCCCTCGTGTAAAAACAAATGTATGATGATTTTCATGGAATTATATTGCATAGTTCTAGTAAAAATTACATCATAATGTGAAAAAATGCTTATTTTTTCGGAGTTGTTTTAAATTTTGATTCATAACTTTTCCCAATGTAAACCGATTTTCAATACCAAATTGCCTAGGGCAATATGGAATATTCTGGCCAAATTTCAACAATTTATTTCACTGCGTTTTTACGTGAACTTGTTTTACACAGACAGACAGACGGACGGACGGACAGACGGACATAGATAAATCGACTCAGAATTTCATAAGGACCAAGAATATATATACTTTGTTGGGTCTCAGATTAATATTTCTTGGTGTTACACACGGAATGACAAAGTTATATATACCCTCTATCACCACTGATGGTGGTGGAGGGTATAAAAACTCCAAAAAAATTAAGCTTTTTGAACACATTATAACACAATTTTCATAAAAACCATGCGATGTTATTTCATAAAAATCAGCACACAATTGATTCTATATGAAAGCTTGATTCCTGTAAAAATTGGGCAGAATTGGTCTACAATTTCATACACCTCCCATACAAATGTACTTATTCCCGGAAAATGCATTAATTGTTAATAATTTCCGGTAGAATGACAATATATTTACAAACTTTTACAAATAAAAGTTTTATGTCAATTTAATTCATATAGAGGAAAAATTTTCTGAACCGTTCCAAAATTGGCCGTAGCTCCCATACAAAGGTCCATATTCTCGAAAATGGGTCGTCAAAAATATCGGTATCACAGCGAAATTTTGTACATATGTATATAATATGAACAGAAATCATATTACCAACGTAAATCTGTATCGGTCCATAAATGGTCATAGCTCCCATATAAGGTCCACTGCCGAAAATCACTTAAATGCACATAACTAATTAAGAAATAAAGATATTGGGATAATATTCGACATAAATATGTTTTGTATATATGTACATATATCTCTCTGCAAAATATTTTTCGGATTGGTCAATAATAAGGTGTGTTTCAGAATTATAAGAACACTTTTTATTATAATATTTTTCATAAAAATGCTTAATAAATTTTATAAATTATTTTGGAAACATGATCATCTTTGAACGTGCTTTTCATCGATGTGCAATTTGTCTCCATTTCTTTCGTAATTTCTAATATTTTTCAAATAACAAGTTTGCCTGTGTTTCAAAATTATAAAAACATTTCATTATTTTTTAAAAATTAAACATAATTTTAAAAAATTATTTGGTAATTCGGCCTCCCTTATATTTTAGAAGATTTAATATTCCAGAATTCACATTTTTACTAAAGTTTTTATTATATTTTGATCAATATTTGATGATTCCTGTGTAAAGCAGGTGTATTTTTGGTGTTAAACCAGTTTTTGAAAAATCTAATGTTGGGTATAAAAGCATTTTCTTGCTGAAAATTTAGTTTTTTGTTGGACCTTGTGCCATAAAAAGCACAAAATTAATTTCTAGAGTTCTGGCATAGGACGTGCTGTTAATTTTACATGAATGAAATTGGAATTGGAGGCAGACATCGGAGCAAAAAGCTGCACCAACCATCACCAAAATTTCTCTTGGAAAAATGTAGAGAATCCTTGCTCATATCCTCAGTATCCTTATTTTCTATCTGGATTCCACTTTTTTCCTTCAAAAATATAAAATGATGTAAAATTTATAGCTATTTTCCCATTTACAAAAAAATAGATAAAGTTATACTTGGATGTAATTTGCTTGCATGTTTTCTTTCGCGAACTGGAGCTTTGCAGTAACATGATGGGGTAGTAACCGCGGAACTTCCATAATTTTTAATTATTTTGAATTATTTATTTCTGAAGTTGTCCTCCACACAGTTATTTTAGGCACTGAAACGCCAATCTTTTTACGAATAATATGGGGTATTTCTCGCTGGGAAAGAGTTTTCTGTCATGCTGATCACTTGGTTTGTGCTTAATTATCACGATAAATAAAAAATTAACAACTTTGTCAATCCTATCAAATTTCTGAACAATTTGCCTCAATTTCAAAAGTTGGTCTTTTATGGCCGAAATTTTACCTTTTGCAGGGTTAGAATTAAAAAATCTACATGGTACATCAAAGCCACAATTTTTTTCTTTATTTTAGGACCAATTATATCCAAGATTTTTGGCCTACTAAGTTGCATAATGGGTTTTTATTTATTTGGTTTTATAATTATGAAACATTAAAATAACGGAAAACTTCCAGAAATGCAACAACAAGAATCTCAAACTTATTTTTTTGTATATATATAAATAGTAAATGTTAAAATGTATTATTTGTACAAATTTTTTGTAGATCCATTCAATACTTGAAGAGAAATTCGAAAATTATATTTGTTCTTATAATTTTGAAACACACCTTAGGGCATAGCTCCCATATAAGGTCCACTTCCGAAAATCACTTAAATGTACATAACTAATTAAGAAATAAGAATATTTGAATAATATTCCACATAAATATTTTCTCTGTATACATATATCACTCTGGAACATATTTTTCGGATCGGTTCATAATTGGGCATGGTTCCCATATAAGGCCTATTACCGATAACCACGTAAATTCACATATTTCATTACTAAATGAAGATATCGGTATAAAATACATCATGAATGTGTTTAAAGTACATATAAAAGAGCCTGCGAAATTTTTTCCGGATATAATTGGTCACAGCTCCCATATAAGGTCCACTTCCGCAAACCTCTTAGAAGCACAAAACTAACTAACTAATTAAGAAATAAATATGTTGGAATAGTATTCGACATAAATATGATTTGTGAATACATATATGACTACCAAATTTTTTTCGGATCAGTCATTAATTGGTCATAGCTACCATGTAATGGCTATCGTAAGTGGTCAATGGATATACATATTTCATTACTGAATGTAGATATTGGTATAAATTTCGTCATGAATGTGTTTAAAGTAGATATGAACCATCCTGAGAAATATTTTCAGGATCAGTCCAAAATCGGTCATAGCTCCCATATAAGATCCACTTCCAAAAATCGCATATTTCAATGATAAATAAAGATACCGGGCTAAATTCCTCATAAATACGTTTTTGATATACAAATCACTCCTAAATTTTTTCTGGATGGGCCCATAATTTGTCTAGTCTCCGATATACGGTCCACTTCCAAAGAAAATACTTAGCCGCACATATTTCATTGACAAAAAGAGATATCGCTAACTCTTTCTGAAAAATATTTGGATCAGTCCATAATTGATCAAGGCTCTCATATAAGATCCATTTCCATAAGTCACTTTACCCCATATATTTGATTAACATACAAGTATATGTGAACAAAATCCGATATATTATATTTTGTGTATCGATAAATAATTTTGCGAAATTTTTTCCAGATTGGCCATACCTTCCATAAGAGGTCCATAAACTAGTAATAGACATGATCAAAGTTAGCACCATTGGTTTAAAGCAACTACTAATAAAATTTATTAAAACTCTGAAACTATTTAGATGGGTTTCAGAAAACTCACAGGTGGAGGGTATTTAAGATTCGGCATAGCCGAATATAGCACTCTAACTTGTTTTCTTTCAAAATTATTTTACAATTGATTTTAATATTAATAATTTATTTTTTTAGTTCCTTGTTATATAATTATATTTTTTATGTATAAATTTTTTTAAGTAGAAATTTGTAACCGATTATGGCCAATAGATTAGGTTTATTAGGGCAAGATAAAATGCTATTCGAAACATTTTTATTAATTCTTACCAGATCTTACAACGATGGTAGAAAAATTTTCAGAAAATTGTTGTCTTCCAACGTTGTCAGAAAAAGCTTGGTCAATATATTGTAAAACAAGAATTATGTCAGACATCCAACAAAATGTAAACAAATTACGTTGTCATTGCGAGTTTTATGCATCAGATAAATGTTTTCTAGTGGCAACACGGTGAATTAAATGATCAAATGCAGCTAAAATGAGTCTGGCAACTTTTGCTATACAACAATCTTAGAAAGTTTGAATTGAAAATTTTTGTTGTCTTACAATTGTCTGGCAGATAGCCGTCTGAAGTGACAATTTACATGTTGGTAAAAATTTTTCATTGTCAGTACATTATATACATAATATTAGACCTGGTTCACACTGGAAAATTTTTTTTGGGAAACTTTTGATTTTTGTGTGTGAGAGAAAGAAATATCAACCATCTCTTTCACTCACACACAAAATCAAAAGTTTCTCAACAAAAGTTTCCCAGTGTGAAACAGGTCTTACCAGTTTTGCCAATTTTGTAAGATCTGACAACAGTGTGTACATAGCTTTAGTTTAAAATTGCATTATTAGTTTCTATCAATGTAGGTAATTTTTGCACTCGTGAATATAATTTTATTTATTTCTCTCGTTATTCAACTCATTTTCAAGAGAATTATTTTTAAACTCACGAGAACTATTTTTATTTAAACTCTTAATTTTTATGTTCACTTCATGAGCGATATCTATGTATGTATTTTGATTTTTTTAATTTCTCTCGCAAGAGATATCAAAATTAATAGAATTTGTATAACCGTTATGTCAATACCCACATACCCGGGTATGTTTTTAATTTTTGAAGTGATATGACCGACTTTCTATTTTTACCTCGTGTATCAATACCCAACATACCGGTTTTTACTAATTTAATAAAACGTATGTATATATAAATTAAATAGTTTTTGACCATAAACCATTAAATTTTTGCAATTTTTTTTAAAGTTTTCTTATTGCTTTCCTATTAACGAAAATATCATATGCAAAAAACCTAAAGAAAAACGCCTTCATAGCGTATAATGTACATTATACAGAATTTGACATTGCAAAATTTTGATTTCAAGAAGCTATTACTCAGTGACCGGTAAAGATAATTGAACAAAACTTTATATATATTATTTATTAAGATGTATATAATCGATTAGCATTAAAGAAATTGTTTTTGTAGGGAACTTTTTTGCAAAAAAAGATTTTTTGCAAAAAAAGATTGAAGTCATGGTCAAAAATTAAAATTTTAAAATTTAAACTTAAATATTTTTGTTCATATGAGAATAAAATTATTATAATCAGCATAATTTTACGTTAATGAGCCATATACAATAAAAAAATAATTATTTCATCAAAATCGGCCCAAATTTGTTAATGTTACAGGGTCCACAAATTTTTCACATTCAAATTTATGAATAAAAATACATGACTCTGTATTTGACACTAAATTTGTTATTTAGGTAAATTTTTTTTTCATAAGATACAAGAATATACATATATAATTCTAATAATAAAACATAAAATTTATAATGAAACTTAATTTTTGTCCGATAACTGACATATAATTTTTATACATACCAGGGTATGTTGGGTATTGATACACGAGGTAAAAATGGAAAATCGGTCATAAATCGGTTTAAAATATATATATCAAACTAATTTTTAGAAAATGTATAGAAAACATTACATCGAGATATATCGCTTCAAAAATGAAAAACATATCCGGGTATGAGGGTATTGACATAACGGTTAAAACTCACATACAAATAATGTGTGCGGCAAAACCGGTTTTATGGCGTTGGTAAAAAACACAAAATTTATGAAAAATGTGTGAGGTCGTAAAAAAAATTACGTAAAAAAAGATGAGCGTGCTTGTGCGAAATATATGTCTTTTACCTGAATTTAATTAGGTCGAAAAAAATGTGTATTAATAAGCCAGTTTGAAAACATTTCAATATCATGATTTATCTGTACACAGAACATACTCATTTTGAATTTTATCTGGATATAATCATATAATCGATAACTTTGATTGTCAATGTGTATTTCAGTAATTTTCGGAAATGGTCCTTATATGGGAGTTGTGACCAATTATCGACCGATAAGAAAAATGTTTCTTATAATGATTTATATGCCAAAAAAAAAAAATCAAGTCGAATTTTACTACAATAGATTTATTAATTAATGAAATATGTGTGTTTAGGTGATTTTCGAATATGGACTTTATATGTATAGGAGCTATGACCTTACACAAAACATATTTGTGTCGAATTTTATCACGATATCTTTATTTGATAATGAAATATGTGCGTTTAAGTGATTTTTTTGAAGTGGACCTTATATAGAAGCTATTACCATATATGGACCAATCCGGAAAAAATTTGGTAGAATGATTTATATGCTCACAAAGCATATTCAAGTCGTACTTTATCCCGATAGCTTTTTTATTCAAAGAAATATTTGCGTTTAACTGATTTTCGTAAGTGGACGCTCTATGGGAGCCTATCCGGAAAAAAATTCGTAGAGTGATTATATATAAAGACAAAACATATTTGTGTCGAATTTTATCAACATAACTTTATTTGACAATTAAATATGTGCGTTTAAGTGATTTTCGGAAGTGGGACTTATATGGGAGCTATGACTAATAATGGACCGATCCGTAAAAAAATTTTTAGAATGATTTGTATGTATACAAAACATATTTTTGTCGAATTTTATCTCGATAGCTTTATAATTCAATGAAATATATGCATTTAAGTGTTTTTCGGAAGTGGACTTTATATGGGAGCTATGACCAATTATGGGCCTATCCGGAAAAAATTTCGTAGAGTGATTCATATTTAGACTAAACATATTTGTGTCGAATTTTAGCAAGATATCTTTATTTGACAATGAAATAATATGGGCCTTATATGGGAGCTATGACCAATAATGGACCGATCCGTAAAAAATTTGGTAGAATGATTTCTATGTACACAATACATATTTAACTCGATGAATATTTCTTGGTGTTACACACGGAACGACAAACTTATATATATATATACCCTCTATCACCACTGATGGTGGTGGAGGGTATAAAAATATTACCTAATATTGTTTTGATTTATAAGTGAAAACCGTGATCACAGTCACTGTTTTAAAGAACAGTGATTTCCAAATCACGTTCACATAGAACGACGTTCTTTAGAAATCACTGGATCGCTCATCTCTAATATTCACAATAAAATAAATAATTTATTTCGCTCGAATTAATATCCCTCGAGAGCAGTGTTGCCAGAAAAATTTTGACTAATGTCCCCAATCTTAAGATTGATGTCCCAAAAAAATCCCCATTTTGAAATTGAATTCCCCATAGTTTCCCCAAAATTTTTCATGAAAAACCCTCAAGTCCGTCCGACACAAATACTTTACATTGATAGGCACTGTTTGGTATTTAAAAGGCGCTATATCGGAATTTTATTTCGAATATGACCCCGGAATACAGTTAAAACAGCCATTCATATATTAACTAACAGCAATCGATTTAGGATAAGTTGGTACCTAGAATGTATACTATAAAGAATGGCAATTATAAAAAATATTCTTTGAAAATTTCATCCTTTCATATCCTTGGGAATTTCCCTTTTTTTAATAAATATAGGTTAAAATTTGTTTCAATAGCTTTATTATTTAAGGCGTAAAAAAATTATATTATTAGGGTAGAAGGGGGATCATTTGCCATAGGGGCACATCTGCCAGTAGCGAATAACTTGAAAACCGAGTAATCGATTTTATCACATTATAAAATTTTGTTTTCATTTATCGATTATATATCATCCCTGAATGTTTGTAAGATTAACTTTACATATGATGGGAGGCAGACCGTCTGCCGCAGACGTGATTAATTGTTTTTCAAAGAGCTGTGAAAATATTTCACTGTGTGAATTTTTTGTGCTAACTTTTTCGGTCGGTGATAAAATATTAATAATAGTGAACAATAAGACATAATAATTTTTTCGATAACATAATTTGAAGCCCGAAAAAAATTTACTCTAAACCACAGAACTGGGGGCACATCCGCCAAATATATGTAATACTTGTGATGTAGAACAAAATTTTCTTAAAATATAGAAAAAATCAGTAATAATTTGTTTTATTTTTTTTTTTTTTTTTTTTTTTTGTTAAGTTATGTGAAATAAACAATAAATATCTGGTTACTTTGTTTAATGAATTAAAGTATAAAACAGTAAAATATGTTTTTATATCTGTATTTTGGTTTTAATTTAAGGCCGCGTATGGTCCCCTTCTACCCTACTCTAATATGAAAAAAAAAATAAATATATAGGAAATATATGTGAGTAAAATATTGGACATTACTTTTTGGACTGGATCAAAACCAAATACTAGTGAAAAGAGAGAAAAAAAATATTTTTTCAGTTTTCAATTTTCTAATTTAAAGGATCTTAATGACTTTAAACTATCAAAAATATAACATTTCTTTATTTCACAAGAAATTAATTTTTTAATATAAGAGTAATAATAATATCTTTTTTTAGCGACTTAACTAAAAGAGCATTTTGGAGAAAAATATATTGAAAATTCTCAAGGGTATAAAAGAATGCAATTTTCAAAAGGCATTATGAACACCTTTTCCTCCTGTAAAGTAAAAAACAAAATATAATTTTGATTTCCTTAGATTGTCCTCTTTAGTTTAATAGAAATATTTTAATACATTTTTATATTCTTTATATTCTTATGTTCTTATATTGTTATATTTTTATATTCTTATATTCTTTATATTCTTTATTTAAAAAGAGGCTTTTATGAAAAGCTTTTAAGTATTATATAATTTGTTAACTTTTTCAATTTTTGTTTAGTTTGAGCACAAACGAAGAAACTTCAAACAAATATTTTTTTTCCAATTTGCTTTGAAATTTTAATATCTGGCAATTCCATTTTTTTCAAATTCACAAACCATTTTTCAATTCAAAAACCACAGGGTGTACATATATATTTTAAAATTATTTAATTTTAAATTAAATTTAATTCTTCTTTTTGATGTTTATTGTACATAACATTCCATTGTCTTCAGGTGTCTTTATGTGTACCAAGTTTCAGCCAAATTGGACAACGGGAAATTTCAGTTACATAATTTGTACCATCTAACAAAGTAAGTTAAATAAAAGCTTTTAAAAAGGAGAAAAGATCAGAAACTGAAAAACTAAAAACTCAGTTTTGCCAATAAATACTCTTGCTCGGTGTTATAGGGTAACAAATTCCAAAAACAATTCATGACCAAAGATATCTCAAAAATGTATCTTTTAATTTTTATAATTCTTATATGTACTAAGATTACGTTATAATGTCAACGAAAACATATAAAAAATCTGAATGGGACCATTTTTTTGTCTTTGATGAACTTTTTGTTCAAAATTCAAAATTTTCAACAAAAAATAAATTTTTCGTCGAAAATTAATTATAAATTTATTTAATTTGTATGAAAATACTGTTGATTACTTCACTAAAATGAAACATTCTTGAAATCCCCTAATATTCTCATTCTTTATATGTGATCGCTTAGACTACATTGTAATTTTAGTTCTCAAAAATGTGAACACCAAGATTTATTTAGAAATTATCTTTAGAACGTTAAATTTTGTATTTATTCATAGAGTACACATACCAAATTTCTCTCAATCGGAGAAGGTAAGGTGCGAACCCTGTTTAAAATATTTTAATACGACCCTTATATAAAAAAAACTAGACTAGAATGAAAATAATTATTAATATATATAAAAAATCACCAAATTTTACGAAAATGACCAAATCAAATCTTTATAACTTTATGTTTCCCCCAAAATAATCAAAAGGATCAAAGAAATATTTTGTATATTGTTAATGTTATTTGTCTGTAAATGTTATAATATAAATGTAAATACAGTGTAGCTGTGATACTCACGTTTTTTGTTCAGGATCATTTATATACCCAAATGGACAGTGAATTGTTGTACACTTATAACCACCTCGTTTATTTGTACACACGTCGTTACGACCGGTACAAAACTCTCCTGTAGCACATTCATCAATATCTAAACAAGTGTTACGATCACTAGCTAAAGTGTAACCGCGTGGACAAGAGCATTCATAGGAACCTGGGACGTTGTCGCAAAAGCCCATGCAAAGTTTATGAGTCTGTTGCACCTCGCACTCATCGACATCAATGCAAGTTCTGTTGTCGGGCCCAAGTTCATAACCATTATTGCAGGTGCAACGGTAACCTCCGAAAAAGTTAACACATTTTTGATGGCACAGACCAGGAATTTCATTACACTCATCCACATCCAAACATATACGTTCATTTTCTTTACTTTTTTGAAAACCTGATTTACATTCACAGAAATAGGAGCCAATTGTGTTGATGCATTGAGCGTTGGTCGGGCACAATGATGGACCTTTTTGATCACACTCATTTATATCGACGCACCTAGATTCACCATTTGGCAAATGGCTCAAATGATGACCTGGAGGACAAGAGCATACAAAACCCCCATTGCGATTGCGACAAATTTGATTATCAACACAGTTGTGTTCTCCAGTTTCGCATTCGTCGATGTCTGTAATTTCATAATTAGTATAAAATTCAAAAAAATTATATTTTGAAGAGCGTTCTTTGAAACCCACCTACGCATTCAGTGCCTTTTGGATTGGACTTATAGCCAGCCTGGCATTTTAATCGATTTTGACAGCGGTAAGATCCATTTGTGTTAATGCAACGTTGATGTGATCCACACGGATTATTAGACAGCAAACATTCATTAATATCTGTTCCAAATATGAATATTAAAAAATAATATAATTTATATATGGGGAATTTCTTGTCAAGTGACCCAACTTTTACAATCGATGTCTTCCGATTTGGATGAAATTTGGAACAAGGGGATAGTAGGACTATCGGATAGTAGGCCAGACACAAATTGTCAGCTCTATCGGTCAAGAACTGCCGGAGTCAGAGGTTGACAAAGTTGGACATTTTGGTCATACAGGGTTTTATTGAAATGTGTGTAACTTTTCACATATTAGTTCTAGCAAAAAATTGTCCAAAGGAGCTCAGATAGCTATTTCTTCATTGTTTCCAAAAAAGGAATTAATTAAACAATTTTTTTTTTTAAATGGGCCTTTTTTCTTCAAAGAAAGCTTATACAATTTCCTTTATAGTGAGATGCAAGTGCGATATCTATCAAAAAAATGTTTTCTTTAACTCAAGAATAATATTTTTGTTTCTATATTTGGCACTTAATTTTTCCTATTTTTCAAAATGGACGTTAGGTGGGTCGAAAATAGGGTGGGTCGAAAATAGGCTTTTCTCTCGGATCAACTTCTACTAGTGAAATTATGTTATATTTTAACGACAAATGGAAGACTGTAAAATATTATTCAATTATTTTGAGGGTAAAACCAGCTCATCGCCGCTAAAGTTTGTAAATGCGATTATATTGGAAAAAATGGCACTTTTTGGAGTTTTTCCACAAAATGAGGCTTTAAGTATTAATTATTGCACCATTTTATAGCAAAATCGTAATGTCTACAAAATTGTCTTTCCAGAAAGATAGAAAAACTCAAAATTGGTTATAAAAGTTATGAGTTATTAAAATTTACCCCGAGAATTTTGTGATTCTGAAGACACATAAAAGTAAATATAAGATTCATAAATGTGCTAGTACGAATTTTTGTTCAAATTGGATAAAGCTTACTCGGTTTAGTCTGTGATCAAAAAGGGCCATTATTTTAATAGCATCTCCAAAACAAACGAGGTTTGATGGTGGGTATATAAGATTCGGCATAGCCGAATATAACACTCTTACTTGTTTTATTTAGGATTGATTTAAATTTTTCTGTATCGTTTAACCATGATTACCTTTATTATCCATGATTTTTTTTTAGAAATTATTGAGCTCATTCTTTTTGTGTTTAATTCTTATGTACATATATCCTTTATAATATCCAGTATAGAAAACTTTAATTTTTAAAAATCCACTTAACAAAATTTTTTAAAGTTTGAAAATGAAGGTTTGGAGATGCTGTTAATAATGGACCTTATTTAACCACAGACTAAACCAAGTAAGCGTTATCCAATTTGAAAAAAATTCGTACTAGCACATTTATAAATATATATTATAAAGATAAACATAATACTTTTTTGTAAAATTTTTCAAAACTAAAAAAAAAAAAAAAAATCTTATATTTACTTTTATGCGTCTTCAGAATCACAAAAATATCGCGGGAAATTTTAATAACTCAAACATTTTTTAAACAATTTTGTGTTTTTCTGTCTTTTTTTATATTAAGTGCCAAGTATTGAAAAACATTTTATTCTTGTGTTAAAGAATAATTTTTTTGATACATATCCGTTAAATGAAATTTTATAAGTTTTCTTTTAGGCAAAAAAGGGCCCATTTAAAAAAAATTTAAAATTTATTATTTTTTTTAAACAATGAAGAAATAGCTATCTTAACTCCTTTGGAGTATTTTTGCTAGGACCAATAGGTGAAAAGTTACACTCATTTGACCTAAGTCTGGCAGTTCTGGATCAATACAGCTGAAAATTTGTGTCTGGCCTACTATCAAATAGTACTAACCTTCCTGCAAATTTCATCAAAATCGATTTTTTGAGTTGGGTCACTTGACATTTGTATTATTTACTAGGAATGTAAAGAATGCTCGCAATTAATCTGTTCACACCGTTAAATGTTACGAGTCAAAATTTCAGATTACTTCGAAAAAAATACGAATTTTTGTAATTCTTAAGCCGTTTTCTCAGAAACTACAAAATATAATTCGATGAATTATTTCACATGTTATTTTTTTACCCAGGGATCAATTACGTTGATAATCAAAACAATCGATCCTAAATTTCCCATGGCCCCATACAAAGGTACATATTTCCGGAAATGGATTTATCGTTAATAACTTCCTCAAATATATCGGTATCAACTCAACTCGAGATAAAATTCGACATGAATATATTATGTGTATGAATAAATCACACTATGAAATTTTTTCCGAATCGGTCCACAATTGGTCATAACTTCCATATAAGGTCCACTTTCGAACTAATAAAGCTATCGGGGTAAAATTCGGCACGAATATGTTTTGTGTATTTATCAATTACTATACAAATTTTGTTCGAGATAGGCCCGTAATTGTTCATAATTCCCATATAATGTCCACTTTCGAAAATCACTTAAACGAGCATATTTCATTGATAAATAAATAAATTGTGTATGTATAAATCACTCTATGTATGTATGTATTGCATATGGGCACCGTGGCTCAAAAACTAAAAGTCATTAAAAATAAAATTTCAACTTGTATTATTATAGAAAAATATTAAAATTTTATTATATTAAAGGCCCTAAAGCTCTTCTTAACCACTATGATGAGAAATCGGAATCGAAAGTTACAATAATATTTCAGGCATATTTCTTCACCTTTAGAAGCATTTTCTTTTAATAGTTTTTATTATTTTAAAGGCTAATATTTAAACGGAATTTTATCGGAAAATATTTGTTGGAATAATAGTTATCTTAAAACAAATATAAAACAGATCCTTAAAAGTCAAATTTTCGATTTTCTTTTATAGACTTCGTCACGTTGAAACAGGATATATCCCGATAACTTTTTAGCTGGCATTCAGAAGTATTCAAAACTTTGAATCTAAAACAAGTTTTGTATATAGAAATCAATTTAAAAGAAAAAAAAATTATCTAAGCGGGTTTATTTTTTATAGAATTTCAAAGTTTGTTATATCACGTCACATTACGTAAATTTTCTCACCCTCGAATTGTGAAATATTGTTATTTAAAAAGATGTGATATTTATGCAATTTATTTAATTAGGTGATAGTTATGATTTATTAGTTGATAAGTGGAAGAAAGAGCACAGAAATTCAACAAATGATATTTTTATGAAATGTATGGAAAAAAGTGATTTTCGGATACTGGCTTTATATGGGAGCCGTTTAGCATTTATATGACCGATTATAGGTATTATCATCAGAAGGGTCAGTAATATGGTATTTGTACATTTGAAATAGTTTTGTGTGTTTGTATTATCAGGATGGCGAAATTTTCGAAGTTTATGGGTATATGGAAGCTATGCCTTATCATAGTCCAATAGATAAGGTTTGTTTGGTATTGAAAATGGCCAATATCGGTCCACGTTTTCGGATAGCCCCCATACAAGTGGAACCCCGAAAAACAGCTTTAACGGGCATATCTGTTTTAAAAGTACGAGTTTAGCGATGAAATTCGACATAAAAAAGTTTAATATGAGCCAAAATCTCCAAATTTTATGAGGATCGGTCTATAATTGACTGTACCCCCCATATAAGGTCCCCTTTGGAAAATCACCATAACGCTCATTACTGGCTTAAAAATAGGAATATATCGGTGAAATTCGACATGAACAAGTTTCATATAAGCCAAAATTTTAAAAATAAGAATATGGCGATGAAATTCTACACACATAAATTTTATGCGAGTCAAAATCTCTACCAAATTTTATATGGATCGGTCAATAATTAACCCTACCCCCCTTTTAAGTTCCCCTTTAGAAAATGACTTTAACGCTCACTACTGCCTTAAAAATACGAGTATAGCAATGAAATTTGACATAAGTAAGTATCTTAGGAGCCGAAACCTTTCTACCAAATTTTATGTCGATCGGTCCCCCCATATAAGGTCCCCTTCAGAAAGTGACTTTAACGTTAATTACTCTTTTAAAAGTACGAGTATAGCGATGAAATTCGACATACGTAAGTTCCATGCGAGCCAAAATCTCTCTATAAAATTTTATGGAGATCGCTTAAGAGTACGAGCGTAGAGATGAAATTTGACGTAAGTAAGTTTCGTACGAGCCAAAGCCTAAGAAACTTTTATAGGAATATAAATCTTCCTACCGAATTTAATGTGGAAAGTGTCAGAAAATGATATTCGATGTAGACATGTTTTATATGAACCAAAAAAGATATAAAAACTTATGAAAAACGTTAAATAATTCACCCTACCTCTCATATAAGGAGAGATTTGATGGTGGGTATATTAGTTTCGGCATAACCGAATATAGCATTCTTACTTGTTAAATTATAAAATTTTGATGGAAAAAAACTTGAAAATTTTCCATACATCTGAACAAAATTTGTTCAAATTTGCTTATTTTACGTACTTAGGAGACCTTTTCCACCCCCAAAACGTGTCGTTTGGTATTCCACTATACGTAAAATATTATTATGTGTTTTTCATATAAATCTGTTTGCTTTCTATTTATTTCGACATTCCGCACATTTTACAAAGCTCTCCCTTAGTAATGGATATGTTATCTATATTTGCATCTAAAACAAACTAGAGTGCTATATTCGGCTTAGCCGAATCTTAAATATCCCCCACCTTAAACTCGTTTCATAAATTATAAAATTTTGTGGATTGATTCAAATTTACCTTAATATTTTAGACTTACTTTCATTAGGCCTTACAATATGCAATTAAAATCAAAACTTAACAGACTGTTACAGAGCGTACTAAATTTAACAAATGTTAACCTATGTTCTGCATTTAAAATATTTTCTATGTGTGAGAAAAATATATGGCAATAGTTATAGTTATAAAACTTATATAATTTTGTACGGGAGGTGCAATAGATTTACAACGTTGTTGATCCTATGAAAAAAAAATAATTTGCTTTTAAATTTTTATTGTTGAACCGAATTTCGACACTTAATTTGATTTTTAAAAAAAATTTTAAATATTTATGACAAAAAAAGATAAATCGACCAGGAATCGAACCGGCAACGCTCAGTTTGTTAATTCTCCGTTCCATCCACTACACCACTTCATTATTTTGTCCTTCGTTAACTAATACTTTTTAAATAAAAATGCCATGTTATTTTCTGTTTGTAAAAAACGTCACTGCTGAATAACTTTTATCAACACTGATGTTGCTGAATAGCATAAAAAATTAAACAGTTACACTTTTTCAATGTGCACATTTTATTTGATCTTGGGTTAACAAAATTTTTTACACAAACAGGAAAGAGAATTTCTATGTGAATATTAGTTGCAAACAATTACGAAGCTAATTAATAGTGTAGTGAGAATGGCGTAAAACTAGCAACTGGGAGATTTTCAGTTCGAATCCTGCTCGTTTTGGACATTTATTTTTTTGGGAAAAATAATCAATTTCTTAATCCCTATGGGTGGTACAAGAAATTGTGGACTGATTTGATTTTCAACACAGTGGATTTCCAAAATATATGTATGACAATATTCAACAATAAATATTTGTGTCAAATTTTTTATGGATATCATTATTTGGTAATTAGTAATATGCGTTTAATAGCTTCTCGAAAGGGGACCTTAAATGGGAGCTATGATCAATTATGGACCGATCGTGAAAAAAAATTAGAATAAGATTTCTGTAGATAAAAGCAATATTTGTGCAAAATTTTGCATGGATATCCTTATTTCGTAATGAGTTTTATGCGTTTAAGTGATTCTCGAAAGGGGACCTTGTATGAGAGCTTCGACCAATTACGGACCGATCGTAAACAAATTTTACAGTATCATTTCTATATATAAAAGCAATGTTTGTGCTAAATTTTGTAGGGCTATCTTTATTTGGTAATGAGAAATATGCGTTTAAGTGATTTTGAGAAGGAGACCCTGTATGGGAGCTATGACCAATTGTGGACTGATCGTGAAGAAATGTACAGTAAGATTTCTGAAGATAAAAGCAATATTTGTGCTAAAGTTTTTATGAATATCGTTATTTGGTAATGAGTTATGTGCGTTTAAGTGTTTTTCGGAAGGGGACCTTATATGGGAGCTATGACCAATTATGGACCGATTCAGAAAATTGTTTCTTTATATGAATTCTATTGGCATAGAATTTAAATTTGTAAAATTTCGTAAAGATATCGGCATTATTTCGGAAGTTATTAACAACAAATTAATTTCGGGGAATATGTACATTTGTATGGGAGGTATATGAAAAAGTGAACCGATTTTTCCGATTTTTAGCAATGTTAATCTTGGCACTAAGAGTTATATCACTGACAAAAAATTCATTAATTTATCTGCAGTAGTTTTTGTAAAAAATACAAATAAATATATGAAAAAGCACAATTTGTTTTTATATATTTTGGGTGAATTTCATAGAGTTTCATTGCTTCGTTTTAACGTGAGCGTGTTTTATACAGACAGATATATCTAAATCGACTTAGAATTTCATAAGGACCAAGAATATATATACTTTGTTGGGTCTCAGGTGAATATTACTCGGTGTTACAAACGGAATGACAAACTTATATATACCCTCTATCACCACTGATGGTGGTGGAGGGTACAAAAACGTATTTGCAGGTATTAGCAGCAAAAAATTTTTTCTTCAAAAGTGGACATTATACAGATACATATACAATAAAACATTATACGGGAATCCACGGGAATCTCATTTGAAAGTTACACTAAATGTCAGACTATCCAAAATATTTATTACACAAATAACATATTTTAGACCAAAATTTTTTCACACTTAAAACATTTTATTTAACCATATATTTGCATTGAAGTTAATACAGACCTTGCATTATTCAGTAAAAAATTAAGTTTTTTTATTTTTTGCTACTGCGATCAGGTCAAAAGGAAAAGTCTGCTTTTTATAAAAACTGATATAATGCAATTGCTCATACACTCCTTGCCACTTGAATAGCACATTTATAATTTTTTTTTCAAAGCTTATATTTTTGGATCAGGAATTTCTGGAAACTTGTTTTTCCCCCTCATTCTAGTATTTTTTGTTCTGAATAAAATGTGATATGAATGGCTGTCATATCTGTGATATTTGATTTTATATATATTTTTTGGTAAATTAACCGAAAAAAGCTACTGTTAAAAATTCGGCACTTGAATATAACATCCCCCAGAAAAAGTGATTTTATAACAACTTTTGAAATTAAAACTTATTGATTTTGATTATTTACAACGATATAAATTAAACTAAGCTATTTTAGTAATGTGCTGAACCTCCTTGGTTGACTAACACTTCACAAATCCTGTTTGGAAGTGATTCATATAGCTCGGCCATGTAATTCAGTTGCACTGAGCTCCGTACTTCTTTAATTGCATAGATTAGTTCAGGAATTGTTGAATACTGTTTTCCAGACTCATAAAGTTTTCGGGCAACCCATTTCCACAAGTTTTCTATAATGTTTAAGTCTGGTGAATATGGATGCCAGCTCAACAATTCAACATTTTGGAACTCTATATAAGATTTTACGATCCGGGCAGTGTGGACGTTATCTTGTTATAGGATCTAAGGGCTAGGTCCATATAGGTCATTGAAAACCGAAAAAAGCCTTTTTTATTAACCCAATGTAGTCCTTAACATTTATTCTTGAGCTTAAAACTGATGCTCGAAATTGCCATAATAGGAAATTGCTCCCCATACAATGACGCCACCAACACTGCCAAGTAGACGATCCATATAATGTGGTTCCTTCCGAAGGTCATGAAAATAGTACTTACATAGCAGTGTTGGTGGCGTCCTTATGAAATTCTGAGTCGATTTAAATACGTCCGCCTGTCCATTTGTCTGTTTAAAACACGCTCACGTTAAAACGAAGCAACGGAACTTTATAAAATTCACCCAAAATATAAATTGGTATCCACTTTGGTATTGAAAATCAGGAAGATCGGTAAAATAGGTTCAGAGTTATGAGTAAAAATTTGAGATAACCTCAAAAAAAATTGTGCTTTTTCACATATTTAGTTGTATTTTTTACAAAAACTACTGCAGATAAATTGATGAATTTTATCAGAGATATAACTCTTGGTGTCAGGTTCTTGGTGTCATCGGTTCACAATTTCATATACCTCCCATAAAAATGTACATATTCCCCGAAAATAATTTATTGTTAATAACTTCCGAAATAATGCCGAAATTCTATGCCAATAGAATTCATATAAAGAAAAAATTTTTGAATCGGCCCATAATTGGTCATAGCTCCCATAAAGGTTCCCTTCCGAAAAACACTTAAACGCACATAACTCATTACCAAATAACGATATTCATACAAACTTTGGCACAAATATTGCTTTTATCTACAGAAATCTTACTGTAAATTTTTTTCACGGTCGGTCCACAATTGGTCATAGCTCCCATACAAGGTCTCCTTCTCAAAATCACTTAAACGCATATTTCTCATTACCAAATAAAGATATCCATACAAAATTTAGCACAAACATTGCTTTTATATACAGAAGTGATACTGTAAAATTTGTTAACGATCGGTCCGTAATTGGTCGTAGCTCTCATACAAGGTCCCCTTTCGAGAATCACTTAAACGCATATTACTAATTACCAAATAATGATATCCATAAAAAATTTGGCACAAATATTTATAGTTTAATTTTGTCATACATATAGTTTGGGAATCCGCTGTGTTGAAAATCTAAATCAGTCCACAATTTCTTGTACCACCCATAGGGATTAAAAAATTGATTATTTTTCGCAAAAAAATAATAAATAAAAACTGTCCAAAACTGCTAGTTTTACGCCATTCCCACTACACTATTAACTAGCTTCGTAATTGTTTGCAACTAATGTTCACATAGAAATGCATGCCCTTACCTGTTTGTGTAAAAAAGTGTTGTTAACCCAAGATCAAATAAAATGTGCACATTGAGAAAATGTAACTATTTAATTTTTTATGCTATTCAGCAACATCAGTGTTGATAAAAGTTATTCAGCAGTAATGTTTTTTACAAACTGAAAATAACATGGCATTTTTATATGAAAAATATTAGTTAACGAAGAACAAAATGATGAAGTGTTGTATCCGATTTATCTTTTTTTGTCATAAATAATTAAAATATTTTTAAAAATCAAATTAAGTGTCAAATTCGATTCAACAATAAATATTTAAAAGCTAATTTATTTTTTTTTTTCATAGGATTAACAACGTTGAAAATCTATTGTATCTCCCGTACAAAATTATATAAGTTTTATAACTATAACTATTGCCATACATTTTTCTCACACATAGAAAATATTGTAACCGTCTTGTCTATACCCGATCAAAATTACGTACATCATTACCCAACATACCCGGGTATGTCATACAATTTATATGGCTATTTCATCTTTTTATACATTTCTAGTGTATAATTTAGATAATTATTGAAACTAATTTAATAAAACGTCTGTATATATAAATTAAATAGTTTTTGATCATAAACCATTAACAAAAATATCATATGCAAAAACCCTAAAGAAAAACGCCTTCATAGCGTATAATGTACATTATGCAGAATTTGACTTTGTAAAATTTTGACTTCAAGAAGCTATTACTCAGTGACCAAGAAAGATAATTGAACAAAACTTTTTATATATTATTTATTAAGATGTACAAAATCGATTAGCATTAATGAAATAGTTTTTGCTGTCGTAAGTAGGGAAGTTTTTTCAAAAATTAAAATTTTAAAATTTAAACTTACAAAATTATTTCATCAAAATCGGTCCATATTTGTTAATGTAATGTAACATACCCAGGTATGTTGGGTATTGATGCACGAGGTAAAAATAGAAAATCGGTCATAAATCGGTTTAATATACATATATATATATATATATATATATATATATATATATATATATATATATATATATATATATATATATATATATATATATATATATATATATATATATATATATATATATATATATATATATATATATATATATATATATATATATACATATATAACTAATTTTTGGAAAATGTATAGAAAACATTACTCTGAAAGCATAGTCCAAGTTTCAAGCCGATACGATATATAGATCTCGAGATATATCACTTCAAAAATGAAAAACATACCCGGGTATGTGGGTATTGACATAACGGTTAAATACAGAACATAGGTTAACATTTGTTAAATTTAGTACGCTCTGTAACAGTCTGTTAAGTGGTAGTTTTGTTTTTAATTGCATATTGTAAGGCCTAATGAAAGTAAGTCTAAAATATTAAGGTAAATTTAAATCAATTCATACAATTTGATAATTTATAAAACCACTTTAAGGTGGAGGGTATTTAAGATTCGGCAAAGCCGAATATAGCACTCTAGCTTGTTCATTTCACAGTGTTAAACATCATAAAACCTACCGACACAAACCCCTAAATGATTTCTCTGCAATCCAGTTTCACACGGTATATATCCTCGATGGTGGTAAGGTGATGGTGGCGAGTTGCTCTCATAAGATTGACGACTGGAGGTCTGATGCGAAACATAAGAAGGTACATTATATCCGCTATAGTACGATGTACTGTTTCGGTATTTGTAATAGGGAGGAGGAGAATAGTAAGTACTATACGTAGATGGAGTTGTTGGTCTTTGTGTTGTTGTAGTGGTGGTTGTTGTAGTCGTAGTTGGCTTGGGATAACAACGAAATGAACCTTTTGTGTTAAAACATTCCCATCCTTCTTTGCAATTGTGAGTATTCAATGCACATTCGTCGTTATCATCACAGGTGCTACTGTCCGCATTTAAAGTATAACCAGTACCACAACTTTGTAAGCGCGTACATACGTAACTGCCAATAGTATTGTCACATCGTTGCGTCGGTAAACAGTTATGATTATTTATAGAACATTCATTAATATCGACGCATGCATTCGTCGTTGTATCCAAATTGAAACCAATTTTGCAGTCACAGTGGTAACCACCAATATCATTTACACAATTTTGATTACTATCACAGGCCATATCGTCATTTTCGCATTCATCTATGTCCACACAATTATCGTTTTTCCACTGAAAAACCATCTCCACATTTTTTCGTACTATAATGATGTTTTATCGAATCATTTTTAATTGAAGCCAAGGGAGATAGAGAAGTTTTGAATCCCCCTTTAATGTAGTTTGTAATTTCTGTAAAACATAAAAAAAAAAATATTTGTTCATTCATTAATAAATATCATTAAATGTATATCTAGTAATAATATTAAAATTATATACGTACATTCATACATACATACATACATACGTACATACATACATACATACATACATACATAAATACATACATACATACATGCATACATACATACATACATACATACATACATACATACATACATACATACATACATACATACATACATACATACATACATACATACATACATACATACATACATACATACATACATACATACATACATACATACATACATACATACATACATACATACATACATACATACATACATACATACATACATACATACATACATACATACATACATACATACATACATACATATCAAAATTTAGCTTATAACGATAAAATAGTTATTATATTTTTTTGCCTTTTTTAATCCTTAAAATCACTTTCTGGAACGATTATACGAAATTCTGCACAAAATCATGAAACATTTGCGCTCATTGATTTCAAATTCCTTTAAAAAGAACAAAATTACGTTTTTTACTGTCCTAGGAAAATATTAAGAATCCTTGATCTTGGCAAAGAAAACAAAACAACTTTTAATTTGACAAACAATTTTGAGGTGTTCATTAAAGAGTAAAACCACCGTTTTTTCGTCATTGTTGCTCAAATATACATCCCACAGTGGTATAGGAAAAAAAATTAGGGAAATAATTCGGTAACTTCTAAACTGTTAATCCGACTGTGATGATGGTATGCACAAAGAGGAGGTGTTGTCGAGTTTAGGTTTTGAATTTGGACCTTATTGGCCAACCAGGGGCCCGGCGGGGGGTCCTCAAATTAGGACACCTCGGCTATGTTAAATTTTTAAAATTTATCTCTTATAGTTTAGGAGATATTCGCATTTGAAAATTAAAATGTTTACGGTCCTTACTTTAGTTTTTTGATAATAGCGGGTCCAAATATTCCCGATATACAGTTTTGAAAAATAGACAAAATTACCTTTCCATTGATATATAACATGCCTACCTAATGTTTTTTAAGTGACAAATTAATTAGGGAAAACTCAACATCTTTTAGAAAATTTACCTAGCACTATTATTTTCATCCATATATGTAACAAATTTAAGAGTTAACCTTATGGATGAAAATAATAGTGCTTGGTAAATTTTCTAAAAGATGTTGAGTTTTCCTATAATTTTTGAAAATTAAAAAATTCGCGGAATACTTTAAAAAAAAAAAAATTAAAAAATGTTTTTTATTCAGTTTTTGCGAAGATACAAATTTTTCAAATTGCAATAAAAATTTTATTTATGAATATTTTTTGATGAAATTTTACAGTTAGGTAGATTTTTTTACTCAAAATCCTATTATATCCGTACCAGGGGCGGGGTTATCGAAACCCGTTACAAAATGATTAAGAACATATTGGGTCATATAAAACAGGTCACTATAATTTGATATCGACTATGCGATTTGAGAATTTTTGCTCAAAACTGAATTTTCCATAAAAAATAGGGTTTATTTGGATGGACCTGGTCCCCTCGGTATCAAAAATTTTTAGGTTTTGTTTCATTTATCGTATTTTATGTAAAGTCAGCTTTCCAAAAAGTATAAATTCTAAATACATCTTCTTAGAAACTTTTTAGATAACTTAAAAAGAAAAAGATACATTTTTCCCAAAAAAATTACAAAAAATCGCCTTTTTTTAATTTTTAAAATTAAAATTCCTATAACTTTGGACTCAGTCATGACTTTTACATAATTCTTTCACTGCTTGCTATATAAACTTGTTGTTAAGCGAATAAAAAAAAAATGGCGAAAATCGGGAATATTTGGAACCGCTATTATCAAAAAACTAAAGTAAGGACGGTAAAAATTTTAAAATTTTAATTTTCAAATGCGAATATCTCCTAAACTATAAGAGATAATAAACTCAAATGAAGAAATAGGATCGTTTTAAAAATTTAACATAGCCGAGGTGTCCTAATTTGAGGACCCCCCGCCGGGCCCCTGGTTGGCCTATAAGGTCCAAATTCAAAACCTAAACTCGACAACACCTCCTCTTTGTGCATACAAAATCGAATCGAAATAACCGTTTAGAAGTTACCGAATTATTTCCCTCTTTTTGTTTTCCTATACCATTTATAAAAAAAGTATGTTTAAAAATATTATTTTTATTAATTAGCTTATGCATCCAGACTAAAGTTTTGGATGGATTTAGACACCACTTATTAAATCCGAAGAAATAAAGATTTAAAGGTCAAATATCGTACCTAAATAATTTTACTTATTTAAATATCCACATCTTCCTTTAAATACAAAATTTCGGAATTTGTTAATGGAAAGTGTGTGATGGAATTATTCAAAATCATTATTTAATTTGAAAAGCTTGGAATAAATACGGCGCTACATACGTGCAGAATTTTTGGTGGATAATTTTCTAAAGGTATAAAAAGATATTGAAAGATGAATTCATACATATTTTATATGAACAATGTTTTATAGGCATCGTTTGAGATTTGCAAATGTGCTGTCTTTCAGGACACTTTAATGAGTAGTCAAATATCATGGTTTTTTAGATTTGAGCTGCATTTAAAAAATGATAACCGAATTTATATCAAGATAATTTTTTGATGGTTTATTTAACTTATCGCAGATTTTTATTGTTATATCGATTTAACAATAAATTTAAATTTTATATTTTTGATATAAAACTCGATTTGTACGGAAAATATGAATGATTACGGATCTTTAAGGAGCGCACAGCAGGCCCGATAGTGGCCTAGGTGTATTTCTTCGGATTTCATGTAATATACATAGATGGATTTGTAGATTTAAGTTTAAAATTCGAATTTTTGTGAAAAATGTAATATAAATATATTATTTACCCTATTTTAGGAGCGGTTTTTGCTCAGTAGTTTTTATTCTGCATACCAAAGTGGCATCGTAGGTGGAAAATATAAGCGATGGGGATAATATATACGGATCTACAACAATATAACATTGATAAAAAATTTCCATATGCTATTTCTCGATCGTAGTAAACTACATCCGATTCTGTTTTAAAATAGTTTTTTTTTTTGAGGATATACATCGGATTACAGGTTTTGAAATAAGAATAGTTTTCCGGTGGAAAATATAAGTGATAGGATATACGAATCTACAACCGCTTTTACGCTTTAGATGAAAATCGATTTTTGATAATAAATTAAATTGATTACAGATTTTTATTTTACCTAATCGTAATGTAAGTTAAGGACCTACAAACATTGTAGAGTGTTCAAATAAAAATAAATTTTTGAATAAAATTTTAACTACCTATATATCATTAGCATTATAAATGTAACAAAAAACAAGTAAGAAAGTATAGTCGGGCGTGGCCGACCATATGATACCCTACACCAGTTATGAATATTAAATGTGATTTATTTTTCATAATATCGCATTTATCTTCAATATTCCCTTGTTCCGATACATTTAAGCAATTTATGGATGAAAAACCAATTTTCTGAAAGAGGCTTTATATGGGGGCTAGGGGCAAATATGGACCAAGCCCGATAAAATTTTGTGAATATATATATATTTACATAATATTTAATTGTGCTGAATTTCATCGCGATATTTGTGTTTATAAGTTAATTTGGGACATTCAAGTAATTTTCTGAGGGGGACTTTGTATGGGAGCTAGGGTCAAATGGGGCCCGATCTTTATGAAATTTGGCAGGGTTATCAAGACTTCTATAAAACTTAGTTGTGCCGTATTTTATCGATATATCTGTATATTTAACATAATTATGAGCTCAGAAGCCCTTTTCGGGGGGTTCTGTTCTATGGGGGCTAGGTGAAATAATGGACCGATTTTAACCATTTTCAATAGGCCAAATTTCATCCAATTATCTCGAAAATTGCGACTTGTAGCTTGCGCACAAGGTTTACATGGACAGCCAGCCAGACGGACGGACGGACATAGCTTAATCGACTCAGAAAACGATTCTAAGCCGATTGGTATACTTTAAGGTTTTTATATGTTACAAACATCAGCACAAATCCAATATACCCTCCCCACTAAAGTGGTGTAGGGTATAATGAACGGAAAAAGGTCATTGCATTTCATTAAGATCACAACAGGCCCAAAATTAGTGGTATAGGCGTATTTATTCGGATTTGATGTGTTAAACGTTCTCTTCCTCAAACTAACCTAACCTTCCACGATAGAACTATTATCATGCAAAATTTCATGAAGCATAAAATGCAGATCAAAATTTGATACCAAAAATACACTGTCTGTTGCCAAATTTCTTGAAAATTGGTTCATGGTTTTTATATTTAGCCTAGAAATTTGGTGTTATAGCTGTTATTTTAAAAGTGATCATAAAAATGTGCGTAGCATCCAATCAACATCATATAGAGTAATTTTTAACTTCTGAGGTCAGACCTATTAATATGCCGAATTTTATGTAAATGGGCTTAGTAATTATGTAGTGAAAGAGTAATTAAAGAGTCTCATATATATTTATTATTATATATTATACTTTTTGAAGATATAATGTGTAGTACTGTTCATTCCACAACATTATAACAGATTTTATGAAAATCAGATTAGTACTTTTTTGTGTGCTTGAACGTAAATTTGGTATAATAATTGTTTTACAAAAAGTTGGCGTAAAAAGGGGCGTGGCGTCCGATCCAGATTTTATATAGTTTAAAATTCCTCCTGAGGTCAGACCTATCGGTATACCAAATTTCATGTAAATCGGTTCAGTAGTTTTCTGTAAGTCTCGAATGATTTATATTGGGTTTTAATAAAAAGTATCTTGACGTAAGGGAGAATAGTCTGCACATTTTCTGAAGTGAAATATAAAATGGCTTACGAATTATATCCGATTAATTTGCACAATATCAGAAGAGAATTGTTTTTGTAACTTCATCAGACAATTAACCGAATCATATAAATTTCCTTTAGATATTTAACAGAATAGTCTGCACATTTTTTGCTCGGTCATTTTGTTCCCATTTTCAGTACTATTGTAAGAAAACGTTGCGACAAATCTGCACATTACACAGTAGGACAGCATGGAAATTTTTTAGAAATAAATCTGGCATTTCTAAACGGCTAGTCTAATTGGAATAAAATTTTATTTTTATTCGAGTTTAAGCTATGAAAATGGATCCCACAAATGCCCCAGGGCGGCGCTATGGGGCTCTAAGTAAGGTAACTTCGACATGTAAAATTTTTAAACGTGTTATTTTTTGCTTTCCCATCCGATATGCTTGAATGTGTTATTTACCTCTTATAATTTGCGAGTTATAGGCATATGAAAATTGAATTTCAAAAATTTGCATTAGTTAGACCACTAAATTACCAAAAACATATCAAAAATTTCAGGGTAATAGCATTTATGGATCCAAAAATAAACGATTTTCAATTTAAAAATTTAAAAAATGCAATTTTTTGGAGTGAAAAGTGCCTACATAATGTCTACATTCTTTAAAGACATATATCTATTTTATGTTTTGGAAGGCATCTTTATGGGAAATATCTTGGTATAAAAAATATGTCCTATTTTTTGAATATCTCGACCTTATGAATTTGACGTATTTTTTTTATCAAAATTTAAACTTTGGGAAACATGTTCTAAAATCCCAAAGCTGAGATCACAAAACTTAAAGTAGTTTTGGAAGCCTTGATGTGTTTCCTATTCATGCCCAAAGTATTTTCTTCTGATCCTAGAGAGAATGGGATTTTCGTTCCAATTTTTGGGAATTGCGGGATTTTCTTTCACCTTTTCACAAATTAATTTACACTTTATTATTTAGAATAACAAATTTCAAAAACTTTGAAAATTACATTAAACTTTGTTAATAAATAAAGATTTTATTACATATAACTTGTTTCTTGAGTTTCTAAAACTAAAATTTGTATAAAAAATTTTATTAATTTTGTAAATATTAGGTACAATTTGATCCAAATGTAACCCATAGTAATTACTTTTGCTTAGCATAAATAATATTTTATCTTCCAAAAAAATTTCAATTCAATATCTCAAAATATACCTATTTAAATCTGAATCCTTCCAAATTTTTTTTATTTTTACATTCGTGAGAAGAGTATATATAAGTTCGTCATTCCATTTGTAATTTCCAAAATATTATTTTTCGACCCTTTAAATTCTGAATCCTTATAGATAGCGGAGTCGATTAAGCCATGTCCGTCTGTCTGTCTGTTGAAATCATTTTTTGATTGGATGTGTGTGTATATTGTTTCTCAGATATACACATTTTTGTATTTAATTCATATGAGAGGTTCCAAGAACCTCAAATGAATGTCCGCACATTTTACTTCCAAATTTTCACTTTTATGTTTATTTTAAGATTATACCTCTAATAGTTTCCCAGATAAACGAATTTTTTATTTAATTCATATGGTAGGTACCACGGCCCCTATTGCTAGTCCGCCAATTTTTCACATAGATGTTAAAGTGCTTTGTGCAAAATTTAAAGATTCCAGCTCCAATAGTTTCCCAAATAAACGATTTTTTGTATTTAATTCACATGCGAGGTACCATTCCATGCAAACACACATTCGTTTTTGTATATATAGACCAGTGTTGCTCAAACACATACTACCATAGACTACCATAGTTTTATTTGTGTTGGTAAAGTAGCAGAGAACAGAATTCAATTCAAAATAAAAGTATACTAATAAAATGACTATAAACTATAAAGCATATGCTAACTGTCAAATATTTATTATGGATTTTGACAGCCAGCGTATATCAAAGTCTATATATAAAAAACTATCAACTGTTCTTTCATGTTGTCCTACATTAATTCGGCTTTCTCAAAATTTTGTTGTTGTATTTCTGTGTGTATTTTAAAAACGTCGCGTACAGACCTTACTTCGACAAGTGCTGATCAGCAACTGATTTGATTTAGTTTTTTAAGTTGAGAGCAAACCAACTGATATTGCTCATTATAAAAAGAAGAAGAATTAAACCTATAGTGTATGTGTATCAACATAGCGTCAGCAGAATTTTCTTACCCTATCACGCGTGCTATGTAATGGCAATCTTGTGCTCCTCTGATATAGACCATACATGGGCACATTGCAGTATAATTTTATTGCATTACACATTTCAGTAATCAGTAAATTTTTACTGATTACTGAAAAAATTTTCAGTATTCAGTAAATTTTTATTGATTACTGAAAAAATTACAGTATTCAGTAAAATTTTACTGAAAAATAATTTAAGATTTAGGCTATTATATAAATTTGTACATAGCTAAGTTCTTGTCTTCTGAAAAGATTTACAATCCCAAAAATTAAAATTTATCGCACTATAGCTAATTGTGATGATAAATACATACGTCTTATATTCAAAAATATGTTGAAAATATAATTTTCAGTAAATTATTAGATTGTACGGAATACTGTAAACACATCTTCAGTAATCAGTAAAATACTGCATTTTTTTTTGCAGTAACCAGTAAATTTATTGCAATTCTTTGCAGTAATCAGTAAAATTTACTGAATACTGAAAATATTTTCAGTAACCAGTAAAAACTTACTGAATACTGATTTTTTTTCAGTAATCAGTAAAACTTTACTGAATACTGAAAATTTTTTCAGTAAACAGTAAAAACTTATTTTTACTTCAATTTTACTGGTACTGCAAAGTGCCCATCTATATTATAGACTACCTATACCCAGTGTGCTTTGCTACCCTAAAAGCAATGTAAATAAAACAACACTTTACGATTTTGAAAATTCTAACTAGAATAGGAGATTCTAACAAGCCCTAATGAAAATCCGCCCATTTTCCCCAAAATGTTGAAATATATGTTAAATTTCTTCGTGCAAAATTTCAAGATTTTAGGTCTATTAGTTTCCCAGACAAACGACAACTACAATTTATTACCCAAATGTTCACATGGATGTCAAAGTTGTTCTTGCAAAATTTGAGGATTTTAGCATTTTAGCTCTAATAGTTTCTCAGATATACGAAATTTTCTATTTAATTCAAGCCCCCTAATGAAAGTCCGCCTTTTTCCCCAAAATGTTCAGATAAATATTAAAGTTCTTCGTGCAAAATTTTAAGAAGCTGGCTCTATTAGTTTCCCAGATAAACGAATTTGTGTATATTTTATTCATATGGGAGGAGCAACGCCCCCCATTGGTAGTCCGCCAATTTATTACACAAAATGTTTACATGGATGTTAAAGTTCTTCGTGCAAAATTTTAACTCTAATAGTTTCACAGATAAGCGATTTTTTGTATTTAATTCATATGGGAGGTGCCACGCCCCCTACTTCTAGTCCGCCCCCTTTTTCCTTAAATAATCATATTGACACTAAAGTGGTTCCGACAAAATTTGAGGACTCTATCTGTTATACTTTCTCAGATATACTTATTTAATATTTTCTTCATATGCCACGCGCACTATACCATTCTGCCCATTTTGTCCGAAATAATCTTATGGATGTCAAAAATGTCATACAAAAAATTGAAGACTCTAAGTTGTACTTTCTGAGTCTTGCGACTGTTTAATACAAGTTTAGGGGGCGTGGCACCCCTCCCACTTGAAATTTCGTATAAATAGTAGCCCATAGTTCCTTCCAGACATGGAGGAAGACACTGGGGAAAAAAAAAAAGGAGCAGCCGGAGCCGCGAAAAGCCAAAAGAAGAGACAGCAGACAGACAAAGACAGACCAGACAGACAGAAACAGACAGACAGACAGACAACAACAAACAGACAGACATAGACATACATACAACAGACAGACAGACAACATAAACTAAAACATGAACATACATACATACAACAGACAGACAAGACATACAACATACATACATACAGACATACATAAACATACAGACATACATACATAACAGACATACATACATACATACACAACATACATACATACATACTACATACATACATACATACATACATACATACATCTATACATACATACATACATACATACATACATACGACATACATACATACATACATACATACATACATACATACATACATACAGACATACAACATACATACATACATACAGTAGTGAGCACAAAAATGCAACGCGTGACGATATGATCTTCGATTTCGTCTGTTTCGAAATAACGGTAATGTATCTATCTCTTCTTTTGCTGTTTATTCTCTTAACTCTGGGCTTCCAAACAAGCGAAATTTTGTTTCAATTTCTATTACGCAAAGTGAAATATTTTATATTTGCTGAAAAAAGTGAACTTTTTTCGCGAGCACAAAAAATGCAACGCAATGAAATAACAGTAAATTTATGATTTTTATTGCGTTTTGAATGAAAGTTTCTTGAAGAAATTAAACAATACGAATATTATAATAGTAGTAATTATTATCTAATCAAAAAGAACTATTATTAAAGCTCTAGAGAATAAGAATCCATGCTTGAAATTGGTTCGTTCTTTTGAGTGAAAAATTTGGCGTAAATCGATATGAATCACGATTTCACTTCAGAAAAAGCATGGAAAGGGAACAGATAGTGGTTGTCTATGGAAAACTTCCACTTTTAAAGACCGTCAGGTGATTAAATTGTTTAAAATCGGCTCACGAAAGAAGATAGTGGACGTTGCTAGTTTCACAAAGGAGCACTCTATTGGACTCTATTGGAGTTCACATTGCTCGCGGACGTTTTAATAAAGTGTAATTTGCTTGGAAAACATTTTACTAAGGAACCATTCATCAGTAGAGTCAAGAAAAACAAGCCCCGTTATTTTGCGAAACGTATCAGCATTGGTCAAGTGAACAGCGGGTTAAGGTCTTATGTGACGACGTGAGCAAATAAAATTTATTTGGCTCCGATACCATAAATTTCTTACTAGATGGCCTAGACAAAGACAATATATTCGTCTAATAGTCACATATGTCGAAAAATCCATTTTGGAGTGGTTCAAGAAGCGAGATTTTCGCAATGAAATCACTGATTATATGTCAAGCATTTACAGTACCACCTGACCAATGCTTAACACATTTCTCAAACTCAAAGCGGTACTTTTTATTGACTCTACTAATCTGGGATTTCTTTGTGAATCATTTTCCAAGCAAATTACACTTTGTTAAACCTTCTGCGGGCAATTTGAACTCCAATAGAGTCACCCATATGCTCCTTTGTGAAACCAGCAACATCCACTGACATCTTTCGTGAGGCGATTTTGAACAATTTAATCATGTGACGGTCTCTAAAAGTGGTAGTTTTCAAAAGATGACCACTATCTGTTACCTTTCCACGCTTTCTCTCAGGTGAAATCGTAATACAGATCGATTTACGTCAAATTTTTCACTCAAAAAACAAACCAATTTCAAGCATGAATTCTTATCCTATAGAGCTTTAATAATAGTTATTTTTTGATTAGATAATAATTACTACTATTATAATATTCGTATTGTTTAATTTCTTCAAGAAACTTTCATTCAAAACGCAATAAAAATCATAAATTTACTGTTATTTCATTGCATTGCATTTTTGTGGCTCGCGAAAAAAGTTCACTTTTTCCAGCAAATATAAAATATTTCACTTTGCGTAATAGAAAATTGAAAATGAAAATGGCGCTTATTTGGAAGCTCTGCGTTAAGAGAATAAACAGCAAAAAGAAGAGATTGAGTGATTACCGTTGTTTCGGAATCAGACAAAATCAAAGAGAAGGACCCGCGGGGCAAGGGTGCGCGGATGCAGCACATGCAGACACATACAGACAGACAGACAACAGACAGACAACAGACAAAGACAGACAGACAGACAGACAGAAGACAGACAGACAGACAGACAGACAGACAGACAGACAGACAGACAACAGACAGACAGACAGACAGACAGCGACAGACAGACAGACAGACAGACAGACAGACAGACAGACAGACAATAGACAGACAGGACAGACAGACAGACATGACAGACAAGCCGAACAAGACAGACAGACAGACAGACAGAAGCAAGATCCAGGACAGACAGACAGACAGACAGACATACAGACAGACAGACAGCCAGAACAGACAGACAGACAAGACAGACAGACAGGACAGTACAGACAGGACCGACAGACAGACAGACAGACAGACAGACAGAACAGCCGACAGACAGACAGCATACAGACAGACAGACAGACCGAAGACAGACAGGACAGATCAGAACAGACAGACAGACAGACAGACCGAAGACAGACAGGACAGACAGACAGACAGACAAGACAGACAGACAGACCGACAGACAGACAGACAGACAGACAGACAGACGACAGCAGAAGACAGCAGAAGACGAGAACAGACAGACAGACGCAGTACAGACAGACAGACAGAGCAGGTACAGACAGACAGACAGAGCAGACATACATGACCAGGACAGACAGACAGACAGACAGACAGCAGACAGGACAGACAGACAGACAGAAGACAGGGACAGACAGACAGACCGACAGACAGACAGACAGCAGACAGACAGACAGACAGACAGACAGACAGACAGGACGACCAGACAGACAGACAGTAAAAGAAGACAGAAGAATTACAGACTGACAACAGACAGAACAGACAGACAGAAGCAGACAGACAGACAGACAGACAGAAGACAGAAAGAAGACAGAGGAGACAGAAGACAGACAGACAGACAGACAGACAGACAGACAGACATACCGACAGAATACATACATACATAACTACATACATACATAATACATAATACATACATACATACATACATACAACAACATTTACAGAAATACATACATAAATAAATACAGACATACATACATACATACATACATACATACACTATACATACATACATACATAACATACATACATACATACAATACATACAACATACATACATACATAGGCCGCAATTTTGGACCAAACATGTTTTTTTTGGCACAGGGTCGTCCCTGTCAAATATACTATTATCTCTTGGCACAAATATGTTTTATATAAGTATAAATTACACTGCAGATTTTCGTAATGAACGGCCCTAGCTCCCACACAAACCCCCCTTCAAAAGATGTCTTAAACGTCTAAAATTGACTTGTAACCATTTGTATCGCAATGAAACTCAACATAACTAACTGTTATTTAAAAATATATCCATTTCCCAAATTGAATGAGTATCGGCCCATGTTTGACCTATACTCCTATATAATTATATATTTATATTTAGAAAATTAGTTTTTTATCAATAAATTGCTTAAATACTTTAGAATTAAGGTAAAATTCGACATAAAAGTCGGCCATGCCCGCCTATACTTTCCTACTTGTTTTTCATAAATTTTAGCGAAATTAAACATAATGATATAAATTAAATTATCTTTAAATAAAACTTCAACATTTTTATAAAATTTAAGAAAAAGTATAATATTATTCACGAAATATTTTCATAAAAAAAAAAAAATTAAAATCCGTGTGGAGAATAATTTTGAACTAAAATTAGATAAATTATTTTAAAATGAACAATAATGTTTGCATACATTAATATTTGGTAAATTTTACCATATTTATCCAAAATTCAATTTTTTCAATTTATGAAAATTAATTTTTCCAAGATTATTTTGCATTACACTGAAATATTTCGTACAAATTCGTATATATTAGGAAAGAATTTCGATTCGTACAATATACGACGTTTTTCGTTTATATTAGGCATGGATTTTTTCAGTGTATAAATGTCAATTAATTGAAAATATTTACAGGATAATGTTGTAAATAGGCTTGTATATCATTATTATATTTGTTTAGGAGTTTATGTCACTGATTCACATTTATTAAAATTCCCATTATTTTTTACAATTACTCAGAGAAAAATTCTTCAAATAAATTTTTTTACGTATTTAATGATAATTTTTCTTCAAACATTTTAAAATTAAAATAAATATTAAATATCAAACATTCTCATATTCAAAAATAACTTTCGGCAAACAAGAACTTATCTTTATGTTTAACAACAGAGATTTCTCTATGTGTAACTCCATCCTAAAACTTCTCTCAGTTTGGAAGTTACGTACGTGTGTTGGAAAATAAACCAGAGAGCTCAATTGAGAGCTCGCTGCGCTTGTATGATCTATATTGATGCAGTATGTTTATTTATATTAAATACGATTATTTCAAAACAAAAGAAAAATATGTGATAAATGAATAATGCATTAGTGAATATTTATATTTTTTATTTTTCTAAAAACAAAAAAATAGAAAAATATTATACATACATATCTACACTGAAAATAATCCATGCCTAATATACACGAAAATTGTTGTACATTGTACGATATGCTTCGTGGTTTCGCACCACGAAATTCTTTCGTAATATATACGAAATTGTAAGAAATATTTTTGTAAAATGCAAAATAATTTTCTTTTAAAATAATAATTGTAAATTTTGAAAAAGATTGCGAATAAAAAAAAAAACAATTTTTTTTATGTTTTTTAAAAAAACATAAAAAATTTTACAGGAAATTAGACAGCTAATTTCCTGTAAATTAAAAATTACGTTTAATTTAACTCCCTTAAAATTTCGAAAATAACAAAAAAAATCGTAACAAAATAATTTTTTTGTGAAATCAAAAATAATTCTTGTATATTACTAAATAATCTTGTTATGAAAAAAATTCGTTACTTTCGTTAAATATTACATGCCTTAACGAAATTATTTTTGTAAAAGAAAACAAAGTTTCTTAATATATACGAAAAAATGTATTACGACAGGTTTTCGTACTTTCGTAAAATTAGAAAAGGGGTTGATTAAACAATATTTCGTATTATACACGAAATTTTCGTATATATTACGAGAAAAGTAGTTACGAAATTTTTTTTCGTAAAGTTAAACATTGATTATTTTCAGTGTATGTATTATTATACCCTCCACCACCATCAGTGATGATAGAGGGTATATATAAGTTTGTCATTCCGTGTGTAACACCAAGAGAGTGTATATATTCTGGGTCCTTATGAAATTCTGAGTGGATTTAGCTCTGTCCGTCTGTCTGTCTGTGTAAAACACGCACACGTTAAAACAAAGCAATGGAATATACGAAATTCAGCAAAAATATTCATTATTATCTGGTACAGTTTGGTATTGAAAATAAGCAAAATCGGTTCACATGGGAAAAGTTATGAATCAAAATTTAAAACAACTCCGAAAAAAATAAGTATTTTTTATACATTCTGATGTAATTTTCTCGAAAACTATGCAAGATAATTTCATGAAAGTCATCATACAATCGTTTCTACACAAGATCTTGATTCTTGCTGAAAATTGTCAATAGAATTTATCGAGAGAAAAATTTTCTGGATGGGTCCATAATTGGACATAGCTCTCATACAAGGTCCCCTCCCGAAAATCACTTCAAAGCGCATAACTCATTACTAAATTAAAATATCCATATAAAATTTTGAATAAGTAATGTAATGTAATGAATAAGTAATGTAATGAATAAGTAATGCTCATATGCACAGAAATATTACTGTGAAAGTTTTTTCCGATCTGTCCATAATTGGTCATAGCTCCCATACAAGGTCCCCTCCCGAAAATCACTTAAACGCACATAACTCAACTATCTTAAGATATCCACATACAATTTGGTACAAGTATTGCCTCACATACAGAAATATTACTCTGAAATGTTTTTCCGATCGGCCCATAATTGGTCATAGCTCCCATACAAGGACCCTTCCCGAAAATCACTTCCCGGAAATCACTTAAACGCACATAACTCATTACCAGGGAAACCAAAATATGCAAATGCATGTTTTTTGTGGTGCGTCGTATGGACTCATGGATAAGATATTTACACGTTTCAGACCAATTTAAGAATTTTGGAATCGATTTGTTAGAGCATATTTTTGCATATTTTACCCATAAGAGCATAATTTTGCATGATTTGACTTTTGTAGCATATTCAAGGCATATTTTCGAGTTTTTAGAGCATATTTTACTCTTTTAGTGCATATTTTGAAGTTTTTCGCTTTTTTTTAATTTTTGTACATTTTTAATTTTCTTTTCAAAACTTTATTTAAAAAAATCAAATTTAATTTTTTTTATTTTTTTTTAATTTTTTAGCCTATTTTACAATTTTGAAAAAAATTATTTTCTTTGTAAAACTTGAAAACTGCAAAAAATACATTAGTCTCATCAAAACCAATGTTATATTTTTTATTCAATAAAGCATTAAATTTTAAATCGGACATAAAACCGATTACTTTGGATTTCATGACACCAATCCATTTTTATCGTTTAAAAAACTAGTATTGATAACACTGTAAGTATGTCAAAAAGACACAGAAAAACGCCGAGATACCAAAACTTAATTTTGGGTCGTAGAATCTATTGTCTTACTCCGTTTTGAAAATTTAGGTCAAAATCGGGAGATACTGTGTTTTAAGGTATGAACTGTTTATGAGGTGATTTTTTAATTTTTAAATTTTTGAAAAAAGTTTTCACGCATAGACATACGAACTAATTATAAAAAGCTAAATATATGTATATGCATAATTAATTCATAATTTTCTATGCGTGAAAGTTTTTTTAATTTAAATAATCAAAAAACACCTCAGAAACAGTGTAAACTTTAAAATCCAATATCTCCCGATTTTGACCTAACTTTTCAAAACGGAGTATGCCACTAGATTCTACGACCGAAAATTAAGTTCACGTGTATCGGCGTTTTTCTGTGTGAAGCTATGAATACAATTGCAAGAAATGTGTCAAACTTTGTCGTTTGAAATATGTTTTTTTTGGGGACCAAATGGATGAAGGTAAAACAGAGTTCTATTAAACTAGTTCTTCAAACTATCAGATGAATCAATTATAAAAAATCTAGTAGGATGAAATATGACATTAAATATTTATTATTTCATTACAATTTCAGTCTTTTCAAGCTTTTCAATGTTAAAATATAATTTAAAATAATTATTTTTGGAGCATATTTTTTAAATTTTAAGAGCATATTTTGAGTTTTTTACGGCATATTTAAAGCGCTTAAAACACTTTTTTTAGAGCATGTTTTCGGTTTCCCTGCTCATTACAAAATATTGATATCCATACTTTTAGCACAAATATTGCTCTTATATACATAAATTACACTATAAAACTGTTTTACGATCGGTCCATATTTGGTTATAGCTCTCATACTAGGTTCCCTCCAGATAATCACTTAAATGCACAATATTCATTACCAAATAATGATATAGATACAGAATTTTGAAATTTTGTCTTTATTATAGATGGGCACTTTGCAGTACCAGTAAAATTGCAGTAAAAATAAGTTTTTACTGTAATACTGAAAAAATTTTCAGTATTCAGTAAAGCTTACTGATTACTGAAAAAAATTCAGTTTTCAGTAAGTTTTTACTGGTTACTGAAAATATTTTCAGTATTCAGCAAATTTTACTGATTACTGCAAAAAATTGCAATAAATTTACTGGTTACTGCAAAAAAATGCAGTATTTTACTGATTACTGAAAATGTGTTTACAGTATTCCGTACAATCTAATAATTTACTGAAAATTATATTTTCAACATATTTTTGAATATAAGACATATTTATCATCACAATTAGCTATAGTGCGATAAATTTTAATTTTTGGGATTGTAAATCTTTTCAGAAGACAAGAACTTAGCTATGTACAAATTTTTATAATAGCCTAAATCTTAAATTATTTTGTCGGCCAATAAAAAGTTGTTGGAAGCATTTATTATATTTTATAATATTAGATTATTAATAGAAAAGAGAGTAAAAGAGATCTATATGATAATAGTTGTATGAAAATTTTAGTTAAATATAATATTTTTTTACTAATAATGCATTTTGGTTGAAAATTTTACTGATTACTGAAACAAATTTCAATATTCAGTAAGATTTGCATTACCAGTATTTTTTACTGTTTACTGAAATTTTTTTCAGTATTCAGTAAAATTTTACTGAATACTGTAATTTTTTCAGTAATCAATAAAAATTTACTGAAATTTACTGATTACTGAAATGTGTAATGCAATAAAATTATACTGCAGTGTACCCATGTATGGTCTTTACATACATAATTGGTCATAGCTCCCATACAAGGTCCTATTACGAAAATCTCTTAAACGCCCATTACTCATTACCAAATAAAGCACTTGATACAAAATTTGGCACAAATATTAGCTTGGTATACAAAAATTCTATATCAAGATTTTTTCACGATCGGTCCATAACATTGGTGCGGTCAGTCCTATGCAAGGTTCCCTTCAGAAAATCACTTGAACACACATTACTTATTACTAAATTACGATGTAGATAGACAATTTGACTGAAATATAGCTTTTATGTACAGAAATTTTGCTTAAACAATTTTTTACGATCGGTCTATAATTGGTCATATCTCCCATACTAGGTCCTGCCTCTAAAAGCACTTTAACCGTATTTAACTAGTTGCATTATCAATTTGTGTAGAACAAAATTATATATATATATATATTTTGAAAATCCTTAAATCTTTCACACACATGCATACATGCACATTATTAAATATCGTTAAAGCATATTTTAGGGCGCTATAAAAATATAAAAGAAAATGTAATGTTCAATAAATTTTGGAATTGTAACAGATTTAAGCTGATTAATTCTTGGGGGTTTTCTATTTAAGACATTAGAAAACTTATTTCTACAAATATTTGATCAATTAAAAAAGTATTAATATAAAAGCAGCTGGTGGAGGGTATTTAAGATTCGGCTCAGCCGAATATAGCACTCTAACTTGTTTTTTTTTACATATTTTTTAAACAAATTTAACTAAAAATTATAATTTTAAAATTCTTTATATTCATAGAAAAACTGAAAAACGATTTCTATTACCAAAACCTCGTTTTCAATTATTTTATTCATTGAAGTTTCATTTTTGATTGATTTCATACACAAAATTTTTATTTGTTTCTAACTTTGTTGTTGTTAAATACGTATTTGATTATACATTTTATGATTCAAATACAAAATGAATTGAACCCTTTTAGAATTTTCGATTAATTGTTTAACTGAAATTTATTTAAAATTAGTTTTTTCTGTGATATTTTCTGAGAGTAATTCAACATTTTCTGAAAATAATTCTAGTAAACTATTGAGGATATTGATATTAAACTTTACATAAATATTGTTAGGTGGTCCCTAGAGTTATATTTTTTAATCGACATAAAATCAATAACTAATGAAAAGAAAATATATAGGTATTCCTTTCAAGTTGTAGAAGCGGTATTAACTTTGGTTAATTATACCCTACACCACTATAGTGGGGAGTGTATAATTCTTCTTTTGACCCAATGAAAATGGTTAAAATCGGTCCATTGTTTCACCTAGCCCACAAACGTAGGCCTTTTCAAAAAAATCGGAAAAACTATGTTCATCATTTATTTGATAAAAAAATTCAAATACAAAAAAAAATCTTGAAAAATGTATCTCAAAAAATGTCTAAGCCTTAAGAAAAGTGTAACGAAAAACAGCTTTTTGTGAATTTAAAGAGGGCACACGTGTCAAATGATGTGTGTATTGTTGTAGTGAACTCGAAAAAAATAAAAAAATAATTGAAAATCATGATCTCAATACAAATTATAAAAAAAGTTTCCTAAATTTTTTAGAAAAAAAAAACATAAAATTGTTTGATGTACTTTTATTCCACAGAATTACTTTTAGTGCTTTAGAATTCCTACATAAATTAAAAGTCATAAAATAATACGCTTAATATTTTTGTAAATTTTTGATCGAAATATTCTTAAAATTACGATAATTTTTACATATTTCGAAAAAATTCAAAGTCTTTGTGTCCTTTGTGATGCGCTAAATAAAAGTATTTTTGTGGACCAAAAGTATTCTTACAAATACCAAAAGTATTCTTACAAATACCAAAAGAATTCTTACAAATTTTACAATTTAAGCTAGGTACTCTGTCCCAAATTTCCAAAAGTATTCTTACAAATACCAAAAGTATTCTTACAAATACCAAAAGAATTCTTACAAATTTTACAATTTAAGCTAGGTACTCTGTCCCAAATTTTAGTAAAACACAGACACACTAATACACACAAGCTTATAGTGTAGGTGTGTCAACAAAGCGTCAGCAGAATTTCTTGGCCTATGCACGCGTGCATTAGAATTTCAGTTTTGCTCGTGACTGAACTAGTTATGTATAACTATGTATGAACTAGTTATGTATAACCATCATTATCTATTTTATTTGTTTGGCAAATGTATAGCCAAACAAATACATATGTATGTTACTCTTATTCTCTTTGTACTCACTCACATATAGTGTTGCCAGCCTGGCTGGATGCTTGTCCAGTTTCAAGCTAAAATTTAATTTGTCCAGCTAAATAGATTTTTTTTAGTACACTGCAATAACTTGGGCAATAATGTTTATGTTATCTTTGTCAAATCATGTTAGCTAACATTGTTTGTACATTTGTTATTCAACTAAGTTAAGATTTCACTCTTCTATGATTTTTAAAATTTAAAACTTCAAAAAGGGCAGTTTTTCACATCTTTTGCTCTTAAAAACTAAGTTAACGAAGTGATCGGGGAAAACTAAAAATATATTCGTACTCTATGGACTATAACAAAATGGAATTTTTGGTGTATCACTGTGAAATTATTTACACAAAACCAAAAGTAACATTTTTTCAGTATGTGTACCAAGTTTCATCAAAATCGAAAAGGGGAAGGTAAAAAACCTGTTAGAAATTTTTTGAAATGATCCTTTGGCTAAAAAACTAACGTATGACAAAATTCATCGAATTATCTTTGGTAGTTTCTGAGAAAACTACTCAAGAATTAGAAAAAAAACGAAATTTTTTTCGAGGTAGTCTGAAATTTTTGCTCATAACTTTTCATGTCGTGAACCGTCTTTGCTGATTTTCAATACGAAACTGCTTAGGATAACAGTGAATATTTTCAGTGAATTTCGTTTTAACCAGACAGACGGACATAGCTAAATCGACTCAGAATTTCATAAGGACCCAGAATATATACACTTTGTTGGGTCTCAGATGAATATTTCTTTTATTCAAATGAGTGTAACTTTTCACCTATTGGTTCTAGCAAAAATTTTCCAAGGGGCTTTAGTACCGCAATTCCGTAATTTTTTAATTTTAACTACTGATATCGTAAATATTGGTTGCATTAACGAATTTTCAATTCTGTAACTTTTTAACGATCTTAGAATATTTTAACGACAAAGTTCGGAAAAATATGAGAATGTCAAAAGTTTTGTATTGAAATATTTTTAAAATATAAAATTATTAACGTGAACTTTTTATTTGTCGTTACATTGTCGATACTTTTCGTTAACTAATGATTATGTTTAACGAAAAACATCGGTGAAATAAAATTCAGAATACCACATAACCGCAATTATTGTTAACTTACGAATTTTTACTATTTGACGACAAAATTTTGTAGTTAAATGTTACTGAATTTCTCTTTCTGATAGGTCTATACTTAATAATAAATCCCATACAAGGTACCCTTCCGAAAATTACTTGAATACACAATATTTATTACCAAATAGTGATATAGATACAGAAATTAGACAAAATAATTTAGTAATGAGTTATATACATTAGGGATATAACTATTGACATTTTTTTAAAATATACAAGTTGGCATAAAATAGTCGAATAGAGCATTAAAAACAATGAGAAACTACATTATTATTTTTTCGCGGTTATTAGAAAAGTCCCCGCACCAAATGTCTGTCCGTCTGTGTTTTAAAATCAGTTTTAAGGCTCCATATATCTTCGGAATATATCTTAGATAATTCAATTAGATATGTTTTTAAGAATTTAGCTGTTTAAAAGCAGTAAAATCGGTCCATAAGAATCGGAGATATGGTCAAAACAAATATGATCAACAAATTATTTTTCATGGACTTTTTAATCAAAGGATGTAAAACAGTAAATTTACGTAAAAATCAAAAAGTTCTGAGGCAGTGGCGAGTCTTGATGTGACAAAAGAATACTTTTCGTAAAAATTCCTATATATAAATATTCAAATGTTAAAATAAAACAAGTTAGAGAGCTATATGCGGCTGATCCGAATCTTAAATACCCTCCACCAGCTACTGTTATATTAATAACCTTTTAGTTAATCAAACATTTGTGGAAATAGGATTTCTCATCTTTTATAATAGAACGAGCAAAGATTTAAATATTTTAAATATGTTACAATTGCAAGTTTTTTCGCAGCATTATTAATATGATTTTCTATAATATGCAAAATTACTATTAATTATATACGGTTAAAGTGTTCTTACAGTAACATTTCTGTAAATAAAAGCTATATTTCTGTCAAAATTTGTATCTACATATGTAGCTATTTGGTAATAAGTGATGTGCATTAAAATGATTTTCGGAAGAGGCTTTGTATGGGACCGATCGGACCCATATTATGGACCGACCGTGAAAAAATTTTAAATAACATTTTGTATACAAAGGTAATGTCTGTGTCAAATTTTGCATGGATATTATTGTTTGTTAATGAGTAATGTGAATTTAAGTGATATCTGGGAGGGGACCTTATATAGGAGCTATGACCAAACGTTGGGAGATCTTAAATTTTTTTTTAAATAAAATTTTTGTAAGGATATCATTATTTGGTAATGAGTTATGTGCATTTAAGTGATTTTCTGAACGAGAGCTACGGAAGCTATGATCAAATATATACCGAATTTTAAAATTACTTTTTTGAATACAAAAGTAATATTTGTGGCAAATTTTGTATAGAAATTTTACAGTATCATTTCTATATATAAAAGCAATATTTGTGTCAAAATTTCTATGGATACCATTATTTGGTAATGAAATTTAAAAATCACCATAATTACATTACTTATAAATGTTATTTCTTTATTTTTTCGCTTTACAACACTTGTTTTCTTTAATTCCTTTTACTTATAATTTCTCATATTTGCATTATCTTTCATTTCTTAAATTGATAATTTGTTAATCCACGTTTGGAGAATTATATAAATTTGTACCAAAGAAATTATTTGTTAAGCAACAAGGTATTGTAAATCCTAATTTAAACAGAAGTGTATGTATACATAATTATTATATGTGTATTCTGTAATTTGAATTGAATTAACTTTATAAAATTGCAGATTTTAGCTGTAGTAATATTTGCTGAAAACTACGTCTCACTTGTGGATTACGCAATATAACCTCTAACTTTGAATAATTCCTAATAAACCTAATTATGGAAAATAAATACAAATCTAGATCAATCAACCAGGCAAGCAGAATGATGGTCTTAGTGAAATTGATGACGATCCAGATACAGAGGTTAACACTTCACAGTCCCAAGCCAAACAGAAAACAAAGGTAAGAAAATGTTCCTCCTTCACCCCTTCCCGCGCTCGCTCTGGTTTAACTCGACAACCACCAAAACGAGCTCGTATAATTGCCAAACCTGCGAAAAGAAAATCGATTGTTATAGAAAACAATGCCACTTTACAAGCCCCTTCCACGTTTGCCGCTACAAACGCTCAATTGCCTGAAAGTGTCGCAACTCAAGGTGAAAATTTATCTGCACACATGTCTGGTTTAAATCAAGCGCAAACAACAAGCACTCTCGGCGTATCAAGTATCCCAACGTTTGGATCCCAAAAGGAAAATATAGTAAGGAATAACAACTCATCTATTTTAAATGTTGATCCAGTAAAAGCTTTCCAATTCAGCGGTCCCACTATAAATTCCCATTTAGGCTATCCTCATGTTTCTAATGTTAATAATACAGTAAACAATAGGCAGAACCAAAGTTTTCTCTCTACATATGTAAATCCATTCACACTTTCTTAGGGTTCGTTTAATCCGATACAAACGCATGCAGTGCCTCGTCTCTCCTCTATACCATTAACTCATAATTATTTGAATTCTTCAATTTCTCATTCTTCTAATGCATTCAACCCGTCGTTTTTACAACAAAATAATTCTTTTCAGAAGCCGGCGTTTATGTATAACAATACTATTTTGCAATCACATGCAAATAACTTAACAGCTGATGTGTCGTTATCCACGTCGCAGGTTGCAGCACGTCAAGCAATTAGTAAAGATTTACCAAACTTTTGTGGCAATCCAGAGGAATGGCCAATTTTTATAACTAACTATGTGCAGTCGACGGAGAGATGCGGATTTACAGATCAAGAAAATCTGATACGTGAGAGGCAAGCTGATGATGCCAGCAACTGTAAACTTTGCTATTGAAACTCTACGCATGTTATATGGAAGACCAGAAATAATTCACCATGCTTTTTAAAGAAAACTTAAAGAACACATACTGGTGCGAAAAGATAAATTGGATACTCTTATACAACTTGCCCTTGCTGTACAAAACTACAGAACAACAATGCGGGCAATGGGTCTTGGAGATTATCTTAATGATCCAATATTATTAGATGATTTAGTTCAGAAATTACCGTGTGATTTGAAATTAGACTGGGGACGATATCGTTGTTCTTTTCCAAGTGTCGACATTATCATTTTTGATGGATGGCTATATAACTTAGCTACTTGCACATCTCACGTGACTACATTTACACCTACAAACATGGATGAAGCAAAAGGGTCCGGGAAAGAACGTTTACATTTACATGATACAGTCGATAAAAACACTAAAAATTATATAGCCACAATCTCTTGTTTAAAATGTTCTCAGAGTCACCGTTTAGCTGAATGTTCAGAATTTCTGTCTTTATCCGTAAATGAAAGGTGGAATTTTATTCGTGAAAGTAACCAATGTCTGCGCTGCTTTAAAAAACATTCCTTGCGATGCTGTTTCTCAAAAAAACAATGTGACGTGGACAATCGTAAAATACCGCATAATCCCCTCTTGCATAATGTGAATCTTGGTCAACATCAAAATAAGCCTCAAGAACAAAATGCAAACGATAACTCGTGGGTTTTATTTCACAAAAAATAAAATAAGTCACTGTTTCGTTATGTTCCGGTCACACTCTATGGGAAAACTCATTCGTTAAATACGTTTGCTCTAATTGATAAAGGTTCATCGTGCACTTTAATCGAAAACGAGCTTGCATTAGAGTTAGGCTTGGATGGGACTACATAAGAATTATGCTTGCAATGGACGGGTGATATAACACAAACCGATGAAAGCTCAAAAAAGTATATTTGCAAATATCACCGAGTGATCAGGTTGCAAATAAAATGGCTTTACACAATGTAAGAACTATTTCCAACCTCGACCTTCCTATACAAACACTCACAAAAGAGGACATCACTCAAAACGAACATTTAAAAAATATTTCCAATTTGTCATACACGTCAGTGAAAGCAAAACTTCTAATAGGGCTGGATAATGCAAAACTTTGTGTCCCATTGGAAATTAGAGAAAGTGCAAGCGATGGATTAATTGCTATAAGATGCCGAATCGGTTGGGGCGTTAACGGCCGACAGAGTAATGCATGTTTGGCCTTGTAATGTGTAGGTACATATAAAAAAATATGTCAATTTTTTTTCCAAACAATCGCTTGTTTAAATTTAATTTCGATTTTTATAAATATTTTTATTTTATTCAATAAATGTTTTTGTTTGAGTTATGTTTTTATGTCTACTTGTGGAATACAACAACAAAACAACTTTTGGAATGTACTAAAATGAATTTATATAATTCTTATTTGGTTTATAACATTTAATGTATAACAGTTGTATTCATAAAAATGCTTATTTTAGATTTAAATCACACAATAGTTAAAGTACACTTTAGACTTAAAAGCCATTAATAAAATTGTGGTATTCATAAACAAATAATAAACCTACATTAACTATTGTGCTGTTTATTGTTTAACTTGGCAGCACTGTACAATTTGGCTGTCATTTTCTGTGTTAGTGTTGCGAACAATTAGGATCAAATATTCGTTGAGTCGGTTTTCTTAATTTTATATTTTTGTTTATAACACATTTTTGAAAATAAGAACGAACTTTTAAGAAAAATAAATGTATACATGGCTACAATAAATATATATTTAGTTCAGATGAATGAATATAACATATATATTTTTAATTATAATTAAAAGTATTCGAATAACGAATATTTTGTGACAAAATAAACATCATTATGCACATTTTGTTATTTTAACTTATTTTTATAGCAATTTTTAATAAATTTTTGCAAATACTGATAAATTTCTTTGATAAAAGACTACATTTTATTGCCGGAGAAGATATTTTGCATTGCACAGTGGGGCAGAATGGAAATTTTTTGGAAATAAATCTGGCATTTCTAAACGGCTGATCCGATCGGGATAAAATTTGGCGTGAGCGTAGCCAAGGAGTATTCGAGTTTAAGTTTTGAAGATGAACCCTGCAGATGCCCCAAACACGGCGCTGTGGCGGCTCAAAGTAGGGTACCTACGACATGTAAAATTTTTAAACTCGTGCCATTTTTTTGTTTTTCACCCAAATACAAAGATTTTTATATTTTGTGAAAGCACTCGACGAGATCTTGAAAAAACATGCTTGGACATACTACTTATCTCTTATAATATCCGAGTTATAGGCATTTAAAAATTTAGTGATACAAAATTTACCATACCTTGGTCCACCTTTTTTTGAATACCGGGCGTAATTTTGGACCAAATGGACTCAATTTTTTCTTGTTAGTTAGACAACAAAATTTCCAATAATATACAAAAAATTCCAGATCAATATTGTTTACAGATCCAAAAATATACGTTTTTTCATTTAAATATTCAAAAATTTTTAGATTTTTGGCGTTTTTTTGCCAAAAATGTGTCTTAACTCTTTTATTAATAAAATAAAATTTTTATTAAGAACATATAACAATTTTATAGTTTTCTAAAAGGTATCTTTACGCAGAACGCTTTGGCGTAAAAAACTTGTCCTATTTTTTGAAAATGTTGCCACTGCGTCCTTCCGAATATGACCTATTTTTTATCAAAACTTCAACTTTGGGCGACATGTTCTAAAATCCCAAAGCTGGGATCAGAAAACTGAAAGCAGTTTTGGAAACCTCAATATGTTTTCTATTTACTCCAAAAGTATTTTCCCAGCCCTGAAAGAAATGTGGACCCTATGGGCAAAAAAGTAAAAAATCCCATTTTTGGGATTTTCATTCCTATATTTGGGAATTGCGGGATGCCCTTTGACCTTTTCAATTTTTTTTTTTGCATATTCTTATTTGAAATGACAAATTTAACAAGTGTTGAAAATTTCATTGAGTTTTGTTCATAAATAAAGATTTTGTCATATATTACATATTTGTTTAATTTCTAAAACTATGATTTATATCAAAATTTTAATAGGGTCGCAGATAGCTACAACAATTTAGTCCATATTTATCCCTTAATATAATTTTTTAGTTAGATATGGAAATTCTCGACCCTTTACAAAAAATTTCAAGCCAATATCTCAATTACATTCAAAAATATGTTCATTTAAACCTGTGTCCTTTAATTTCATCTTTTTCATATTTTAGTATTAAGTATGACAGCACATATTTAAATCTTATATTTACCTATTTTCTATTTGTTTGCTTATCGTTATAATTGAAAGGTCCTATTATGCTTAAATTTTCAAAAATTTATAACTATTTTTTACCTAAATTTTTTCGACAGATCATTTCGTTCTGTTTCGTTTATGATCATGTAGGTAAAAATATACAGGTAATGATAATTTCGATTCATTCACTAATAAGAAATATCAATGACTGAATTACAGGTTATAGTAATATAGTCCTAAATGTTAATAAGTAGACAATTCGTAATTTTTTACTTTGGAATACCTGTATCGGAAATGACAAGAATTGGTATATAAGTAAACTTCTTAGATTTTAAGTACCATATTTAATAAATCTACAATAAAGATTACATTAAAGTACGAAGAGTTGTGTTCCGTTTTATGGAGTGTATCTTCAAAAGGGCCAGAAAGAATTGAAGACATTTCAAATTATATAAAAACTACATATAGTAGAAAAGTAGACAAAACAGGCATATCAAAAATTGAAAACTTTTTGATGTAAAAAGTAAGTCTGTGGATGGAAATCGAAAGAAATTTCGATTAAAATTTTGTAGTTGGATGGAAACTACTACGGAAATCTCAACTTACAACACATCAACAGGAGCGCCTTGCAAGTCATACGAAGACTTATGTTCAAGGTCAAAAAAAAAGAGGGTCACACAAAAACTTTTTTCAATCTAAAATGAGGAAATTGCTGATACATTTAACGAAATGCTGAAAAAGGAAAGCCAACCTATGGATGTCGTACATATTGCAACTATTCTTTCTAATGCATCACCAAAACGACTTAAGCGAATTGTGGAAAGTATACCAACTCCAACATCACAATCAAATTTTACTGAAGAGGAAGCAATAGCGCTTATGTTGGAACTGGGTCTCAGTCGAAATAAGTACCAAATATTAAGGAAAGCTCTGCATGAAAAAGGACACAATATATTACCATCATACAAGGCGATCCAGGAAAAACAACAAACTATCCTACCATCACCTATTGCTGTTAATGATGTGGAAGCTTGTATTGATATATCATCTTTGCTCGAAAACACAGGATCAAGAATTGTGTCAGACTTTTCAGAAGACCAACTAAGGAAAATTCATAACTGTGATGTTGTCTTAATATGTAAGTGGGGATGTGACGGTTTATCAGCACTTCCAGAATACAAACAAGCTTGTGGAAGTCGGACATTAGCAGACTACAAAAGTGTATTTATGTCATCATTAGTGCCATTACGAATTCGTTCATATTCCCTTAATCCATCATCGTCAAGCATCGGAAATTCATTTGAAGATATATATATAAATACAACTCCGGGTTCAAAAAATTTTTGTAGACCCATTGGATTTGAACATATAAAGGAGTCAAAGAAAACAACAAAAGATTTAGTGGAATATTTAAAAGATGAAATAAATGCACTGGAGCCCATTTGCATAAAAATAAAGGAATTCTCTATTAACGTATCATATCAGCTAAGCTTAACAATGATTGATGGAAAGGTCAGCAATGCCATAACAGAAACTTCTTCCTTCTGGAGATGCTCAATATGTAATGAGAAAAAGTCGCAATTCTCAAATATAAACAAAAGCAGAAGTATTAATGAAGAAGACCTGTCTTTCGGAATTTCACCACTTCATGCCAGAATACGATTTTTGGATTACTTTTTACACATAGCATACGACCTCAAATATAGAAGTGTGCCAGAGAATCTTACTAAATCAACAAAAAATAATGAAGAATTGAAAGAACTGAGAGCTGCGGAAAAAAGCAGAATCCAAGAAGAATTTAAAGTTCAGATGGGACTAAACATCGACAAACCACTTTCAAGTTGCGGTAGTACAAATGACGGTAATACGGCGAGAAGGTTTTTTCGTGATTTTGAAATTACTTCAAAAATAACTGGAATCGACAAGGAGTTGCTTCGAAGAGTTAACACTATTTTAATGGCACTGAATAGTAAACATAAAATTAATGGAAATCGATTTGGGGAATATACATCTGAAATTTCTAAATTACTTGTATCTCTGTATCCATGGAGGGAACTAACACCAACAGTACACAAAGTATTGTGTCATGGTCAAATAATAATTGAATCGAATATTCTTCCACTTGGAGAGTTAACAGAAGAAGCCCAGGAAGCGAGAAATCGAGATTTTAAGCATGTTCAACTATTCAGCTCAAGAAAATGCTCCAGGCAATCACAGAATGAAGATATTTTTAATAGTTTACTTCTATCTTCTGATCCTGTTCTTTCAACTATGCGAAAAAGATGGATTTGTTATGAAACTCTATCATCTCAAAACAAGGAAGATTTAAAGGACTTATATTACCTTCTGGATATGTATACCGATATGACAGATTATTTTATAGAAAATAAGTAGTGTTAGGAATTAACTATATAAGTAGGTTGTAAGAATTAATTGTATTATGTTTAAGATAAACATTTCAAATAAAAAAAGCTATTATACTAACTGATGATATTGTATTAAATTGTGTTTTATATTTCGGTGGGCGGGAAAGGTGGTTTGTGTGGGGTGATTTAGGTGTTGTTGTGCGTGGCTCATAATAAAATTATAACTTTTTATTGTATATTCAATGTTATAGTCTTTAATAAAATAATTAACTAAATAATTTTAAAAATTGTCCAAATATTTTATTCAACACCAAATGTATGTTCTGTCATACTTAATACTAAAATATGAAAAAGATGAAATTAAAGGACACAGGTTTAAATGAACATATTTTTGAATGTAATTGAGATATTGGCTTGAAATTTTTTGTAAAGGGTCGAGAATTTCCATATCTAACTAAAAAATTATATTAAGGGATAAATATGGACTAAATTGTTGTAGCTATATGCGATCCTATTAAAATTTTGATATAAATCATAGTTTTAGAAATTAAACAAATATGTAATATATGACAAAATCTTTATTTATGAACAAAACTCAATGAAATTTTCAACGCTTGTTAAATTTGTCATTTCAAATAAGAATTGAAAAGGTCAAAGGGCATCCCGCAATTCCCAAAAATAGGAATGAAAATCCCAAAAATGGGATTTTTTATTTTTTTGCCCATAGGGTCCACATTTCTTTCAGGGCTGGGAAAATACTTTTGGAGTAAATAGAAAGCATATTGAGGTTTCCAAAACTGCTTTCAGTTTTCTGATCCCAGCTTTGGGATTTTAGAACATGTCGCCCAAAGTTGAAGTTTTGATAAAAAATAGGTCATATTCGGAAGGACGCAGTGGCAACATTTTCAAAAAATAGGACAAGTCTTTTACGCCAAAGCGTTCTGCGTAAAGATACCTTTTAGAAAACTATAAAATTGTTATATGTTCTTAATAAAAATTTTATTTTATTAATAAAAGAGTTAAGACACATTTTTGGCAAAAAAATGCCAAAAATCTAAAATTTTTTGAATTTTTAAATTAAAAAACGTATATTTTTGGATCAGTAAATGATATTGATCTGAAATTCGCAGTGGCAACATTTTCAAAAAATAGGACAAGTTTTTTACGCCAAAGCGTTCTGCGTAAAGATACCTTTTAGAAAACTATAAAATTGTTATATGTTCTTAAAGAAAATTTTATTTTATTAATAAAAGAGTTAAGACACATTTTTGGCAAAAACACGGCAAAAATCTAAAATTTTTTGAATTTTTAAATTAAAAAACGTATATTTTTGGATCAGTAAATGATATTGATCTGAAATTTTTTGTATATTATTGGAAATTTTGTTGTCTAACTAACAAGAAAAAATTGAGTCCATTTGGTCCAAAATTACGCCCGGTATTCAAAAAAAGGCGGACCAAGGTATGGTAAATTTTGTATCACTAAATTTTTAAATGCCTATAACTCGGATATTATAAGAGATAAGTAGTATGTTTTTCAAGATCTCATCGAGCGCTTTCACAAAACATAAAAATCTTTGTATTTGGGTGAAAAACAAAAAAATGGCACGAGCTTAAAAATTTTACATGTCGTAGGTACCCTACTTTGAGCCGCCACAGCGCCGTCCCTGGGGCATCTGCAGGGACGGCCGTTTTCAGCCGTTTAGAAATGCCAGATTTATTTCCAAAAAATTTCCATTCTGCCCCACTGTGCGGTTTAAGAATTGCCAAACTAGAAACATAACTATTAATTTAAAACCAAGAATAATAAAATCGGAAAATATGCGATATTAAACTTCATTCTTCAAAAATACAAATTTTGGACTTCGATAATACGTGACGAATTTTAGAATTTTGGATATCTTAATGCAAAGAGCGTGTGTTCGAAATTGCATTTTTTGTTCGAAATTTTTAGAAATTACCCGTATTGATGTAAACATCAAGAAGATTTTCGGAATAGGTCCTTTAATGGGGATTTGGATTAATTAAAGCCCGATATTTAAAAGAGTGATAAATTTCCTAAAATAAATCATTTTTGTTAAATGTTATCTTTGCCATGTACATACATCTGTGTGTCTGTTGAAATTCTCTGAAGACCCCAGATATTTTCGGGATCCAAACAATTCAATATTTCTGTCAGACATGATTTCGAGAAGTTTCTTATTTAAAATCAACAAAATCCGCCCATAAATAATATTTCATCAAAAAGACAATTTTTACATGCTTTGACAAAGAAGCAAAAACAACATTGTATATTGGAAAAAAACATATGTTTGGATGTGTGATGGTTTTATTGCTTTGTGATTTTTTTTTATACCCTCCACCACCATCAGTGGTGATAGAGGGTATATAAAAGTGTAACACCAAGAAATATTCATCTGAGACCCAACAAAGTATATATATTCTGGGTCCTTATGAACGGACAGACGGACATAACTAAATCGACTCAGAAGATTTAGTTATGTCCGTCCGTCCGTCTGTCTGTCTGTGTAAAACACGCTCACGTTAAAACGAAGCAATATAATTTAACCAAATTCACCCAAAACATTCATTATTATCCGGTACAGTTTGGTGTTGAAAAAGAGCAAAATCGGAAAAGTAATGAATCAAAATTTAAAACAACCTCGAAAAAAATGAGCATTTTTTACACATTCTGATGTAATTTTCTCGAAAACTATGCAAGATACTTTCATGAAAGTCATCATACATTCGTTTCAACACAAGATATTGATTCCTGCCGAAAATTTCCAGCATCGGTCCATAATTTCATATACCTCCCACACAAAAGTACATATTCCCGGAAAATGAGTTTTTTGTTAATAACTTCCGTCAGAATGTTGATATCTTCACAAAATTTTACAAATTAAACTCTTATGTTAATAGAATTCATTGAGAGAAAAAATTTCTGGATCGGTCCATAATTGGACACAGCTCCCATACAAGGTCCACTCCCGAAAATCACTTAAACGCGCGAACTCATTACTAAATTAAGATATCCATATAAAATTTGGCATAAATATTACCCATATGCACAGAAATATTACTGTGAAAATTTTTTCGATCGGTCCATAATTGGTCATAGCTCCCATACAAGGTCTCCTCCCGAAAATCACTTAAACGCACATAACTCATTACTAAATTAAGATATCCATATAAAATTTGGTACAAGTATTGCTCTCACATACAGAAATATTACTATGAAATTGTTTTCCGATCGGTCCATAATTGGTCATAGCTCCCATACAAGGACCCTTTCCGAAAATCACTTAAACGCACATGACTCATTACTAAATTAAGATATCCATATAAAATTTGGTACAAGTATTGCTCTCACATACAGAAATATTACTATGAAATTTTTTTCCGATCGGTCCATAATTGGTCATAGCTCCCATATAAGCTCCCCTCCCGAAAATCACTTAAACGCACATAACTCATTACTAAATCAAGATATCCATATAAAATTTGGTACAAGTATTGCTCTCACATACAGAAATATTACTATGAAATTTTTTCCGATCGGTCCACAATTGGTCATAGCTCCCATACAAGGACCCTTCCCGAAAATCACTTAAACGAACATAACTCATTACTAAATTAAGATATCCATATTAAATTTGGTACAAGTATTGCTCATATGCACAGAAATATTACTGTGAAATTTTTTCCGATCGGTCGATAATTGGTCATAGCTCCCATACAAGGTTCCCTCCCGAAAATCACTTAAACGCACATAACTCATTACTAAATCAAGATATCCATATAAAATTTGGTACAAGTACATAGCTCCGTACAAGGTCCAATCCCAAAAATCACTTAAACACACATAACCTATTACTGAATTAAAATATCCATATAAAGTTTGATACAAGTATTGCTCTCACATATAGAAATATTACTATGGAATTTTTTTTTCTCGATCGGTCCATAATTGGTCATAGCTCCCGTACAAGGTCCCATTCCGAAAATCACTTAAACACACATAACTCATTACTAAATTAAGATATCCATATAAAATTTGGTACAAGTATTGCTCACATATACAGGTATATTTTTATGAAAAATTTTTTCGGGTCGGTCCATAATTGGCCATAGCTCCCATACAAGCTCCGAAATCACTTAAACGCACGTAACTCATTACAAAATATTGATATATATACATTTAGCACAAATATTGCTCTTATATACATAAATTACACTATAAAATTGTTTTGCAATCGGTCCATATTTGGTCATAGCTCTCATACAAAATTTGACTGAAATATAGCTTTTATGTACAGAAATTTTACTTAAAGAATTTTTTGCGATCGGTCTATAATTGGTCATATCTCCCATACTAGGTCCTGCCCCTAAAAGCAATTTAACCGTATTTAAGTAGTTGCATTATCAATTTATGTACAACAAAATTATATATGTATTTTGAAAATCCTTAAATCTTTCACATAAATATCGTTAAAGCATATCTTAGGGCGCTATAAAAATATAAAAGAAAATGGGGTTTGTAATGTTCAATAAATCTTGGAATTGTAACAGATTTAAGTTGTTTAAATCTTGGGGTTTTTCTATTTAAGACATGAGAAAACTTATTTCTACAAATATTTGATCAATTAGAAAAGTATTAATATAAAAGTAGGTGGTGGAGGGTATTTAAGATTCGGCTCAGCCGAATATAGCACTCTAACTTGTTTTTTTTTTTTTTGCTCCGGCAAAAACGGAAATCTGTCTCTTCACAAGGAAGGCAAAAATTTCTACGTATACTGAACCTTGCTTGCGGGGCCATATTCGAAATCAAATGCCTATTTATTCATGAATAAATTTTGGGAAAGACTATGGGGAATTCAATTTAAAAATGGGGATTTTTTGGGGACATCAAGCTTAAGATTGGGGACATGAGTCAAAATTTTTCTGGCAACACTGCCTCCAGCTTTACTCTGAAAACTTGCAAGAAGAGCAAAAACCAAGAGCGTAAACATTTTCTCTCGTTGCAAACTATTACAAGTTCTATTATATACTAGTTATAATTTTCCTATGTATACAAAATTGAACAGCTATCTTTTGTTTACCCTTTTGCCAGCCAACAATTTTGTGTATGTTTTAAAACAAAAATGTTTGCGAACTTAAATATTTCGATATTACGTAAATTGCAGGTGAGTTTAACTCTTTTAGGGCCAATCTTTAGGTGAAAGATTAGTGATTAAATTAAAATTAACCCTCGAGAGTTGTTTTTGAGTACTCAGTTACTTTTGTTTGCAAGTTAAAGCGCCCAATGGAGGTGGTTTAAACTTAAGAATGATCTTTTTTATAAAACATGCATTGTTTTGATGACAAACAGTGACATTTTCTGTTGTTTTGTATGGCAACACTGCGAAGTTTAATCTTGTACTCAAAAACATCAAAGGGGATTAACATCAGATTAAATTTATGTTTAGATTAACTAATCTGATTATTAATTGGCATTTGATTGCTAACTCAAAAACCCGCTCTTAGAAGCTTTAATCCCAGTTTAAAGCCAAAATTTTTAAAAATATTTAAAAATACACGTTTGCTTTCTTGAAAGTTTATACTGGTAAAGCATTTTGAGAGTAATTTTGTAAATTTTGATTTTACACACTCGTTGCAAGTATTTACTTTACAATTAGGACATGATCAACAAATTAATGTGCAACTGACTATAACCGAGTGATTGTGGCTGGTACCTTTGTACCTTCCGTCCTTTAAAACGTCCTTTTGATAAAAAAAAAATTGCTTCCTAACATTATTACGTTGTTCCAAACATATATCTTGCTTACCTTCACATTTTTTGGTTTCTTTGTTGAATGCAAATCCAAATTCGCAAATTTTCGAATTGAAATTAATACATCGGAAACCACCATTTATGTTAATACAAGTTTGATGAATTTTGCAATCATGCAATTTTAATAAACATTCGTTAATATCTACACACTGAGTTGGTCGCAAGGGATCAATTTTAAATCCATTCGGACACGTTGTATCCTTAACAATTAGATCATGCTCATCGTCTTTATCAATTTCAGTATCAAAATCGACATCATCATCTTCGGCCTCCATATCAGTTTTTTCATTAATATTTCCCAGTTCATTATGATTTGTGCCATTGTTTGTACTGTTTGTTACTATCATTTCTGATATAGGTGTACAAGTTACCATATTGTCGTTTAATTTGAAGCCTGGATGACACTTGCAGACGTATGACTCTTTGGTATTTTCGCAAATGTGTTCGCATAATGGCAATTTTCCACAAATGTCATCTGTAAAAACAAAAAAACTATTTAATTGATACTCAGTACAAGCTTTTAATTAAAACAAGTTAGAGTGCCAAATCTAAAATTAAAAAAATACATTTTATAAATTTTTAAATAATAAACAAATAATGAACCAATGTTGTAGTTTTTTATTCGATAAACCATCAATTTTAAATCAGATATAAAACCGATAACTTCGGATTTCATGAGACCAATTTATTTTTGTCGTTTAAAAAATTATTAATGGTTTACTATTAATGCTATGATAATACCAATTAAAATAAATACCATTGGTTATCTGAACATAAAACGGAATTATACTAACTAGTTTTTCATACTATGAGATGAATCAATTATCAAAAACAAATCTTGTAGGATGAAATATCACTTTGAGCTTTGCAATGTTAAAAAATAATTAAAACTTTTATTTTTAGAGCATACTAGCTATACCCAGTGTGCATTGCTACCCTAAAAACAGTATAAAAAAAACCGCACTTTACGATTTTTGAATATTCTAGTTTTATTAGTTTCCCAGTTGTACGAATTTTTATTTTAATGCATATGGGAGGTACCATAGCCCATTTTGGTAGTCCACAATAGGGGTATGTTACCTCCCATGTTCACATGAATGTGAAAATTCTTCGTACAGAATTTGAGGATTCTAGATTCAAATATTCACATGTCAGAGTTGTTAGCGAATAATTTAAGGATTTTAGCTCTAATAGTTTATATCCTCCACCACCACCAGTGGTGATAGAGGGTATATATAATCTTGTCATTCCGTGTGTAATACCAAGAAATATTCATCTGTATATATATTCTTGATCCTTATGAAATTCTGAGTCTATTTAGCTATGTCCGTCTGTCCGTCCGTCCGTCTGTCTCTATGTCTGTGTAAAACACGCTCAAGTTAAAATGAAGCAATAGAAATTAAAGAAATTCACCCAACACATTCTTTAGTATCTGGTACAGTTTGGTTTTGAAAATTATGAACAGAAATCATATTACAACGTAAATCTGTATCGGTCCATAAATGGTCATAGCTCCCATATAAGGTCAACTTCCGAAAATCACTTAAATGCTCATAACTAATTAAGAAATAAAGATATTGCAAAATATTTTTCGGATTGGTTCATAATAGGGCATATAAGGTCCACTTCAGAAAACCACTTAGAAGCACATAACTAATTAAGAAATAAAGATATTGGAATAATATTCGACATAAATACGTTTTGTGTATACATACAGTGATTAAAACCCAAAGTCGGACATGATTTTTAATTATTTTAAATTAAATAAAAAATGTTTTTAAAAATTAGTTTTTTGTGATTTTAACTATTTGTAAGATTTAAGTGGTATACTAGCTTATTATTCTGATACAAATTTGCAACAGTTTCCTTTTCTTTACGGAAATATTCTACATTAAAGAAGACACATAAACATTTTAAAGTCAAATGCAAAATCGGACAAACAATTTATGTTCCGATTTTTCTACGATTTTGCATCTTTAAAATTAACAAGTTAGAGTGCTATCTATATTCGGCTGAGGCGAATCTTAAATACCCTCCACCAACTACTTTTATATTAATACTTTTTTAATTGATCAAATATTTGTAGAAATAAGTTTTCTCATGTCTTAAATAGAAAAACCCCAAGATTTAAACAGCTTAAATCTGTTACAATTCCAAAATTTATTGAACATTTTATTTTCATTTATATTTTTATAGCGCCCTAAAATATGCTTTAACGATATTTAATAGTGTGCATGTATGCATGTGTGTGAAAGATTTAAGGATTTTCAAAATACATATATATAATTTTGTTCTACACAAATGCAACTAGTCAAATACGGTTAAAGTGCTTTTAGGGGCAGGACCTAGTATGGGAGATATGACCAATTATAGACCGATCGTAAAAAATTGTTTAAGCAAAATTTCTGTACATAAATGCTATATTTCAGTCAAATTGTCTATCTATATCGTAATTTAGTAATAAGTAATGTGTGTTCAAGTCATTTTTTGAAGGGAACCTTGCATAGGACCGACCGCACCCATGTTATGGACCGATCGTGAACAAAATCTTGAAATAGAATTTTTGTATACCAAACTAATATTTATGCCAAATTTTGTATCAATAGCTTTATTTGGTAATAAGTAAGGGGCGTTTAAGATTTTTCGTAAAAGGACCTTGTATGGGAGCTATGACCAATTATGTATATAAAGACAAAATTTCAAAATTCAGTATCTATATCATTATTTAGTAATGAATATTGTGCATTTAAGTTATTTTCTGGAGGGGGACCTAGTATGAGAGCTATGACCAAATATGGACAGATCGAAAAACAGTTTTATAGTGTAGTTTATGTATATAAGAGCAATATTTGTGCTAAATCTATGGATATCAATATTTTGTAATGAGTTATGTGCGTTTAAGTGCGTTTCGTGAGGGAACCTTGCATGGGAGCTATGATCGGAAAAAAATTTCACAGTAATATTTCTGTTTTTGAGAGCAATACTTGTACCAAACTTTATAAGGATATTTCAATTTAGTAATGAGTTATGTGCGTTTAAGTGATTTTCGGGAGGGGGCCTTGCATGGGAGCTATGACCAATTATGGACCGATCGGAAAAAATTTCATAGTAATATTTCTGTATATGTGAGCAATACTTGTACCAAATTTTATATGGATATCTTAATTTAGTATTGAGTTATGTGCGTTTAAGTGATTTTCGGGAGCGGACCTTGTATGGGAGCTATGACCAATTATGAACCCATCCAGAAAATTTTTTTCTCAATAAATTCTATTGACATAAGATTTTAATTTGAAAAATTTTGTTAAGATATCAGAATTCTGACAGAAGTTATTAACAAAAAACTAATTTTCCGGGAATATGTACTTTTGTATGGGAGGTATATGAAATTATTGACCGATTCTGCCAATTTGCAGCAGGAATTAAGATCTTCTGTAGAAATGAATGTATGATGACTTTCATTAAATTATCTTGCATAGTCTTCGAGAAAATTACATCAGAATGTATAAAAAATGCTTAATTTTTTCGGAGTTGTTTTAAATTTTGATTCATAACTTTTCTCGATGTGAATCGATTTTGCTCATTTTCAATACCATACTGTACCGGATAATAATGAATATTTTTGCTGAATTTCGTTACCTTCCATTGCTTCGTTTTAACGTGAGCGTGTACACAGACAGACAGACGGACGGACAAAGCTAAATCGACTCAGAATTTCATAAGGACCCAGAATATATATACTTTGTTGGGTCTCAGATGAATATTTCTTGGTGTTACACACGTAATGACAAACTTATATACCCTCTATCACCACTGATGGTGGTGGAGGGTATAAAAATGTATCCAGTTCTATTCTATTGTGGATTCCGTGGTGTCTTTATGAAGATAGATCCTGCGACGATCTAAGAACTATAGAAATAAGGCATCTTATTATTCGAATAGGATGAAATATGTACCAAATATAAGTAAAATCGTGTGTAAACGATTTCGTGGGGCAACTGACAGCGTCCATGACATCATTAGTATGACAATGAAAATAATTAGAAAATAAATGCGTTAAGGTCAAGCAAAACATGTTAATTGAAAAAAAGTATAACCGTACATTCCTCGAGGTGATACAAATCCGCCAAAAATGTACGTTTGTATCCATTGAAGATACATATTTCATTACTGAATGAAGATATCGGTATAAATGTGTTTAAAGTAGATATGAACCATCCTGAGAAATATTTTCCGGATCAGTCCATAATTGGTCATAGCTCTCATATAAGATCCACTTGCAAAAATCGCATATTTCATTGATAAATAAAGATGACGGACTACAATTCCTGATAAATATGTTTTTGATATATATAAATCACTCCTAATTTTTTTCTGGATGGGCCCATAATTTGTGTGGTCTCCGATATACGGTCCACTTTCATATTTCATTGACAAAAAGAGATATCGCTAACTCTTTCTGAAAAATATTTGGATCAGTCCATAATTAGTCAAAGATTTCATATAAGATCCATTTCCTTAAGTCACTTTACCCCATATATTTCATTAACGTCCAAGTATATATGAACAAGATCCGATATATTGTATTTTGTGTATCGATAAATCATTCTACGAATTTTTTTCAGATTGGCCATAAATTCCATAACAAGTCCATAAACTAGTAATAGACTTGATCAAAGTTAGCTCCATTTTTTTATAAAGCAACTACTAATAAAATGTATTAAAACTCTGAAACTATTTAGATGGGTTTCAAAAAGCTTACAGGTGGAAGGTATTTAAGATTCGGCATAGCCGAATATAGCACTCTAACTTGTTTAAATTCATTTTGCCTTTTTGGTCAGCTTTTCAGGGTAAATGCCGCTTAGTGGATCGATCCAAAATTACCCTTCACCATATATAAGGTCCCCTTTACTTTACGCTCGGTATTGGAATAAAAATACGATTAAACAACTTTTATAGGAACGTAAATTTTCCTACCGAAATTCATGAGGAATGGGTTGTAACCAGTGTTGCCAATTTAGCACTTTTAGTGCTAGATTTAGCACTTTTTAAACTCATTTTGCACCCAAAAATGTAATCTACCACCTAGCATCTTTTTTAGCATGTTTCATATGTTTTTGGGCACTTTTTTTTAGCACATTTTAGGATTTTTTGGACATATTCTTGTATGCCAATTTTAATTGTTCTTCTGTAAAAATATGGTTAAAAATTAATTATTAATTAATTATGTACAACATAAAAATTAATGTTTACTGGTTATCTGTAGAAATATCGGTTCGTATTTGATGAGCTAAAGTTACATTTTAAAAGGGCCACTTCCTATGGAACAAAGCTAAACTAAAATCTTATATTCCATATACATTTCCAAAAATTTTTTGAATTGTAATATTCTTTACAAAGGATTTCATTTGTGTCTTCCCTTTAGACTTTTAAATAGAAATATCATTATAATTGTAAACACAATTTCAAAAATATTCACAACCAAAAATTTTTGCGTTACGCATCAACAAACTCGTTCAATGGAACGTTTCTGGAACTAGTTCTTTAATCAATGATTTAAGTACACCTTCTTTAGAACTATATCTATTTCCAGCGATTTATGATTCAAATTGTTAAGATTGAGATAAATTTTTGGAAACCGTCAATTATAATTAAATTTTTTTACAATAAATTCAAGATATTTTTCTACTGGTTGATGTAGTTGTTTTTAAAATCTGGACTAGTATCCCAATGTAATATTTGTAACAATGGAAATATTGAAAGAAATGATTTCATCGGAACTTTTCAATCACAACATTTTTCGACAGAACTGTTTCGAGAATTAATGGCGATATTATTAGTTGCAATGTCGCAGTTCCAGAATCTGGTTGTTTACTTCCGATCTAAAAAATTCAAACAAATTTATTGAATAAGCATTTCTAATTCCGTATTAAAATCATCCCATAATAAGTGGATTTATTACGTTTGCATATTAAGGGAAAAACATTATTTATGCAGTTAAAAAATACCAAAAAATAAAGCAATTTTGGAAAAATTCTAGGGGAGCCATATAAAAAAACCTCTTTTTGGAATAAAGTAAGAATCAAAAAACTCTAAAACTAGTTATTATAAACAATTTGTTCTGTATTAAAATCGACCCATAATAAGTGGAGTTGGTCCATTTGCGTACTGAGCTAAAAATATTATTTATGTAGTTTATTTAAAAAAATTAAATTTAAATATTTTACAATAAAAAATCTTATTTTTGTTAGCGTTTTTTCTAGCATTTTTATTAGGGTGATCGATTATTCGACATTTTCCAAAAACCGGTTTTCGAATAGTTCGAATAGTTGACATTTAAAAAAAAAAAACCGGTTGATATTTTTCAAACTCAGAAAAAACCGGTTAACCGGTTTTTCATTATAAATAAAAAAAATATTTTAATTTGAAAAACTTAATGTTTATGTTTAAATTTGATTAATAAAACATGGCCAGAAATGATTTTTAACAGTTTAAAAGATTATAACTATAGATCTAGTCGTCTGATTTACATTATTTCATTAATATAAAAAAATTAGGAAAAAAGTGGGACACTTCTGTTAAACATAAGGTACTATGTAATCCTAGCTTATTTCAAAAGCCCTGTTTAGGACAACACTTCCATAAAATTTCAGCCGTAAATTAATTATTGTAAATTGAATATAATCTTAAGATTGATAAAATTTTATCAAACAGTTATCAATTTTACAAATAAATTTTTTTAATTAATTAGGAAAATCGAAAAAGTTTAACCAAAGGAGCTTTAGAAAAATATACGCTAGTTCCTCGACTCAAATAATTTAAAATTTAGCTGTATTATTATTTACTTAAAAATTTCATTTAAATAATCTTTGAATACAAAGCAAATAAAAGTATTCGAAACCGGTTTTTAAAAAGTGAAAAAACCGGGTTATTCGATATTCGAAAAATCAACATTAAGAAAAAACCGACACTGGTAAAGCAGAAAAAACCGGTTTTAAAACCGGTTGAAAAATCTAGTCGATCACCCTAATTTTTATACACTCCTCCACCATCAGTGGTGATAGAGAGTATATATAAGTTTGTCATTCCGTGTATAACACCAAGAAATATTCATCTGAGACCCAACAAAGTATATATATTCTGGGTCCTTATCAAATTCTAAGTCGATTTAGCTATGTCCGTCTGTCTGTCTGTTTGTGTAAAACACGCTCACATTAAAACTAAGGAAAGGAAATCAACCAAATTCACCCAAAATATTTATTATTATCCTAACAGTTTGGTATTGAAAATCAGCAAAATCGGCTCACAACGTAAAAAGTTATGAGTAAAAAATTTTGTACATGCAAATATAATATGAACAGAAATCATACAGTCAACGTAGATCTCAGTCGGTCCACAATTGGTCATAGCTCCCATATAAGGTCCACTTCCGAAAATCACCTAAACGTACATATTTCAGTGATGAATAAAGCTAATGTCATAAAATTCGAGTTAAATATTTTTTGTGTACGTACAAATCAATCTACCAAATTTTTTACGGATCGGTCCATTATTGGTCATAGCTCCCATATAAGGCCCACTTCCGAAAATCATTTAAAAGCTCATATTTCATTGTCAAATAAAGCTATCGGGATACAATTCGACACAAGTATGTGTTGTATACATACAAATCATTCTGCAAATTTTTTTACGGATCGGTCATAGCTCCCATATAAGGCCCACTACCGAAAATCACTTAAAAACACATATTTCATTGTCAACTAAAGCTATCGTGATAAAATTCGACATAAATATATTTTGTCTAAATATGATTTACACTACAAAATTTTTTCCGGATAGGCCCATAATTGGTCATAGCTCCCATATAAGGCCCACTTCCGAAAATCACTTAAACGCATATATTTCATTGAATTCTAAAGCTATTGGGATTGGGATTCGACAAAAATATGTTTTGTGTACATTCAAATCATTCCACAAAATTTACGGATCCGTCCAATATTTGGGATGAAATTCGATAAAAATATGTTTTGTGTACATTCAAATCATTCCACAAAATTTTTTACGGATCCGTCCAATATTGGTCATAGCTCCCATATAAAGCCCACTTCCGAAAATCACTTAAAAGCTTATTGTCAAATAAAGCTATCTTGATAAAATTCGACACAAATATGTTTTGTATTTATATGAGTCACTCTACGAATTTTTTTCCGGAAAGGCTCATAGTTGGTCATAACTCCCATATAAAGTCCACTTCCGAAAATCACTTAAATGCATATATTTCATTAAATTCTAAAACTATAAGCATAAAATTCGGCACAAATATGTTTTGTCTTTATATGAATCACTCTTCGAAATTTTTTCGGATTGGTCCATATATGGTAATAGCTCCTATATAAGGTCCACTTCAAAAAACTCACTTAGGCGCACATATTTCATTATCAAATAAAGATATCTTGATAAAATTCGACAAAATATGTTTTGTGTAATGTCATATCTTGTATACATATAAAGCCCTTCCGAAAATCATCTAAACGCACATATTTCATTAATTAGTAAATCTATTATAAAATTAAAATTCTATTATAAAATTAAAATAAAAGTAAAATTCGAATTGAATTTTTTTTGGCATATAAATCATTATACGAAATTTTTTCTTATCGGTCGATAATTGGTCACAATTCCCATATAAGGACCATTTCCGAAAATTACTCAAATGCACATTGACTATCAAAGTTATCGGGATAAAATTCGACATAAATGTGTATTTTGTATATATAAATCATTCTACGGAATTAATATAAATTTTTCTCGACCTTATTAAAATTAGTTAGACATATGCATACATATTAGTACCCTCAATATTGAAAATTAGATATTTAAATGAGTTTTAATGAAAAGTAGCTTGCTGGTGGAGGGTATTTAAGATGTGAAAATGTTCAGATGAATATTTAAGTTCTTCGTGCAAAATTTGAAGAATTTAGTTCCATTATTCTTCCAGATAAACGAATTTTTGTCGCTCCCCTCAAGGGTCGCCCGCCAATTTATTACCCAAAATGTTTAGATGGATGTTAAAGTTATTCGTGCAAGATAAACGTATTTTTGAATTTAATTTATATGGGAGGTGTCACGCCCCCTAATGCTAGTCCGCCTACTTTTTGTCCTAAATAATTATATTGGCACTAAAGTTGCTTTGACAAAATTTCAGGACTCTAACTGTTATATTATCTAAAATATACGGATTTAATATTTTCTTAACATGGGCGAGGCTACTCGCCCACTTGGAATTTCAAAATAAAAAGTAGCCTATTACCTATTCCAGACATATAGGAATACGCTGTGAAATTTCTATAAAATCGGTTCAGCCGTTTAGTAGTCTATAACGTTCAAATATACAAAGAAACACACATTCTATATATATATATATATATATATATATATATATATATATATATATATATATATATATATATATATATATATATATATATATATATATATATATATATATATATATATATATATATATATATATATATATATATATATATATATATATATATATATATACCCAGTGTGCTTTGCTACCCTAAAAGGAATATGTGTAAATAAATACCAGATTTATTATATGTTACATATGAAAGATGTCAAGTAAATTATTGCAAGTTCGCCAATTTCTATCTATCTATGAAAATTTGTATTTAATTCATATATGTGGTGCCAAGCGCCCCATTGAAAGTCCGCCCGTTATTCTCTAAATGTTCACATGAATGTCAAAGTTCTTCATGTAAAATTTGAAGATTCTAGCTCTAGTTTCTCATAGTTTCTCAGATATACGAATTTAATTCATGTGGGGGCTTCATGCTCCCCGGATGAAAGTCCGCCCTTTTTCCTCCAAAATATTCAGATGAATATTAAAATAATTTGTGCAAAATTTGAAGAATCTAGTTCTATTAGTTTCCCAGTTAAACGAAATTTTGTATTTAATTCATATGGGAGGTACCAAGTACCCATTGGAAATCCGCCCGTTATACTCTAAATGTTCAGATGAATGTCAAAGTTCTTCAAGTAAAATTTAAAGATTCTAGCTTTAATAGTTTCTCAGATATACGAATTTTTCTATTTTATTCATATGGGGGCTCTAAGCCCCCCAGATGAAGGTCCGCTCTTTTTTCCTTAAAAATGTTCAGATGAATATTAAAGTTCTTCGTGCAAAGTTTTAAGAATTCAGTTCTATTAGTTTCCCAGATAAACGAATTTTTGTTTTAATTAATATGGGAGGTGCCGCTCCCCTCATGGGTAGTCCGCCAATTTATTACCCAAAATGTTTACATGGATGTTACAGTTCTTCGTGCTAAATTTTAAGAATTTAGTTCTATTAGTTTCCCAGATAAACGAATTTTTGTATTTAATTTATATGGGAGGTACCACGCCCCCTAATGCTAGTCCGCCTACTTTTTGTCCTAAATGATCATATTGACACTAAGTGGCTCCGACAAAATTTGAGGACTCTAACTGTTATATTATCCCAAATATACGGATTTTATATTTTCTTAATGTGGGCGTGGCTCATCGCCCACTTGAAAATTCGAAATAAAAGTAGCCTATTACCTATTCCAGACATGCATTAATACGCTGTGAAAATTTCAAGAAATTCGCTTCAGCCGTTTAGTAGTCTATAACGTTCAAAAATACAAACATACAAACAAACACACATTCATTTTATATATATAGATTACAAAATATTATAATCTAAATGGGAGGTTTAATATGTGCAATCTTTTCAATCTTTTAATTTCATTACTTTCATCCAATAGGCAAATAGCTAATAAGTTAGGATGATTACCCAGTCGTTTAAGGTAATTTTCCGTGTGTCTCTTGATTTCATCTTTAACTTTGGGCGTGTTAAGATCACAGTGAATTATATCATTGGTAACATACCATGGAATATCGATAAAGCTTCGAAGAGTTTTAGATTGGAAACGCTGTAAAATTTCTATGTTAGAGAAGCAGGCTGTTCCCCAAAGTTGTATCCCATATGTCCATATTGGTTTTAAAACTGCTTTATATATTCTCAATTTATTTTCGACACTTAAATGAGACTTAGGTCGCAATAGCCAATTGGATGTGGTTTTTCCATGTGAGTCTTCGATCCATGTACAATCCAAGATATTTCACACAATTTGTGTGAGGTATAATTTCGTTGTATATTGAAACTGTTTGACAATTTTATTTCCTCATGGTAAACGTGATGTAGTTAAATTTATTTAAATTCACTTCGATATTCCATCTTGTTATCCAGTTTTGTAAATTGTTCAGTTCATTTTGAACAAAATGGAATGCTACAGTTGGGCAATTACTCGCAGCTAAAATTGCTGTGTCAACTGCATATGTGGCAACTAGAGCATTTTCAGAAATTGGTAGATCGGACGTATATAGAGCATAAAATAGAGGTCCAAGGACACTACCCTGAGGTACGCCGGCGTTAATTTGCAGAAAATCAGAGTAATCATTGTTATGTTTGACGTAAAAGAATCGATTCGTTAGGTACGATATTAAAAACAAATAAAATGGAGTAGGAAAAAGACGTTTTATTTTGTACAATAATCCCGCATGCCACACACGATCGAAGGCTTGTTGAACATCAAAAAATAACTGCTGACCAGTATTTTTTGTTCTCCAAGGCTTCCGTAACAAGTTGTACAATCCTATGGCTCAGGGGTTCCATGCTTGTGGCGAAAGCCGAACTGATGATGTGGTATAATGTTAAATTCTTCGACCAAGGGCGAAATTCTACGCATAAATATTCCTTCAAATATTTTCGAGAATGTCACCAACAAACTTATAGGTCTATATGACGATGTGGAGTTTTCCGGTTTATTAGGCTTCGGAATCATAATAATCATCGCATATTTCCATTGCGTTGCATTGTTAGAAATAATAACCCCTTTATGGCAAATATTTCAAGATTTGGGCATTTATTTGATCATATCCTGATGATTTTTTAAATTAAGATTATCAATTTCCAAACGAACCTCATTTGGTGTTATATGTTTGATGGGAAGGTCCATCGGACAAGGTCAATCAAGAAAATCGAGGACACATTTTTCGTCTGTAGATCGATGATTGAAATTGATGGGTATAAAAACCTTTTCCAAATATGAAACAAATTCTACACTTTCATCAATTTCTGTACCAGTTTTTAAAGAGATGTTTAAATTTACTTTCTTTTCTATCCAATACATATACGAATCAATGTCCGTTTTATAAGAAAATAAATATCGTTAGTATGAAGTAGTGAGCTACTGTGTGACAAAAACTGAGAATGATCAGAACTGTGATCGAAACATTCATTTACATCCAAGTGATCCCTTGGAATTCCTTTATATATAAACAAGTAAGAAAGTATAGTCGGGCGAGGCCGACCATATGATACCCTACACCAGTTATGAATATTAAATGTGATTTATTTTTCATAGTAAAGCATTTATTTTCAATATTTCCTTGTTCCGATACATTTAAGCAATTTATGGATGAAAAACTAATTTTCTGAAAGAGGCTTTATATGGGGGCTAGGGGCAAATATGGACCAAGCCCGATAAAATTTTGTGAATATATTTATATTTACATAATATTTTATTGTGCTGAATTTCATCGCGATATTTGTGTTTATAAGTTAATTTGGGACATTCAAGTAATTTTCTGAAGGGGACTTTGTATGGGAGCTAGGGTCAAATGGGGCCCGATCTTTATGAAATTTGGCAGGGTCATCAAGAATTCTATAAAACTTAGTTGTGCCGTATTTTATCGATATATCTGTATATTTAACATAATTATGAGCTCAGAAGCCCTTTTCGGGGGGTTCTGTTCTATGGGGGCTAGGTGAAATAATGGACCGATTTTAACCATTTTCAATAGGCTTCGTCCTTGGGTCAAATAAAACGTGCGTGCCAAATTTCATCCAATTATCTTGAAAATTGCGACCTGTACCTTGCGCACAAGGTTTACATGGACAGCCAGCCAGCCAGACGGACGGACGGACGGACGGACATAGCTTAATCGACTCAGAAAACGATTCTAAGCCGATTGGTATACTTTAAGGTGGGTCTAGGACGAATATTTTTGTATGTTACAAACATCAGCACAAATCCAATATACCCTCCCCACTAAAGTGGTGTAGGGTATAAAAAGTCAAGTAGATCTGGAATCTTATTCCGATCTGTTAGCCAGTAAGTATGTTTTCCTGTTGAGAGTACGGAGAAATTGCTGTTCTATATACATTTGAAAAGTTCTTTGCCTTTAGGATTTTGGCTTCTTGATCCCCACCAAGGGTGTTTACTGTTAAAATCGCCTCCGATTTAAAATCTTGAGCCTAATTTATCGAAGAATCTTTTAAAATCATTTTGTTTCAGATTAAATCTTTGGGGAAAGTAAACAGAACCAATTGTTAATGGAATGTTGTCGCATGTAACGGATATTAATGTGGATTGTAAAGATGACTCTTGAATTTCATTCAAAATGTTAAACGTTATGTTTGATTTCACAAGAACTGCAGTGCCACAATGAGCTGAGTCATCCGGATGGTTTATATTTATAAGAGTGTAGCCATTGATATGAAAGTATGATTTGCTGGTAAAGTGTGTCTCTGAAATCAATAATAAGTCAATTTTGTTGACATTGAGAAACGCTTCAACTTCTTGTCTATGAATAGACAAACTGTTTGCGTTTCATATTGCTAACCTGAGATCTATTTGCATAGTTTTTCAACTAAGAGGGTAGCATTCTTAGAATATTGTTTGTCTGCTCTATTTGGCTTTGCATTAAAGATTCTAATCTTGCAAATGCATTTGATTCATTTGACTTTGTAACATCAGCATATGAAATACCTGTGTTAATATAATTATTGGTGTTTGTATTGAGGAATTTGATTTGCAGAGGATTGTTGATGATATTTTTAATTATACTTTGATAGACCCTACATCCTCGGTAATTCGCTGGGTGATCTTGGTTGCAGTTGGTGCAACGAGCTGGAGTCTCTTTATTCTTTACACATTCAGCAGTGGGGTGGTCCCCGGCACACTTCACACAACGATAAGGTTTTGTAAGGTTTTGTGTCCAAATTCTTTACATCGGTAGCATTGAACAAGTGTTTTAACTTTCCATGGTGGTTCTACTATTATAGCTGCAAAGTTAAACGGTTGTATTCATAAAAAGTTAATTTAGGTTTATTAAACATTATAAAGCAAAATCCACGAAAATGGTATTCATAAACGCCAAATAGCTTAAAATACCTTCAATAAACCTATGACAAATAGAAAAAATTTATTGTACGCTCGACCCTACTTTAAGCCAACAATAAGTTGAATTCTTACAAATTTTGTCTCTGAAGACGAAAACTAATCATGTTTTATTCTGAAATGAAATCTAAAAATTGTAATTTTAACGTTTACAAATTTGTAAATAAAATTCCAGATAAATTTTAAAAGTTTCTATTTTGGTGAAAACTAAAATCTAGGCATTATTGGATTAATAGATGAATATTTGACAGTATTCCAGTTGGTCAATACTATTTTTGGCAATTTGGAAATGCCCGCCTGTCAATCAAATCATGGCCACAATCATTTTATTTGTCTTTTTCATAGTTTATTCGCTATATATAAAGCCATGAAGTAATTAAGAGTGTAAATTATATTGATTAGTGTTCTATTAATGCAAAATATCTTCTCCGGCAATAAAATGTAGTCTTTTATCAAATAAATTTATCAGTATTTGCAAAAATTTATTAAAAATTGCTATAAAAATAAGTAAAAATAACAAAATGTGCATAGTGATGTTTATTTTGTCACAAAATATTCGTTATTCGAATACTTTTAATTATAATTAAAAATATATATGTTATATTCATTCATCTGAACTAAATATATATTTATTGTAGCCATGTATACATTTATTTTTCTTAAAAGTTCGTTCTTATTTTCAAAAATGTGTTATAAACAAAAATATAAAATTAAGAAAACCGACTCAACGAATATTTGATCCTAATTGTTCGCAACACTAACACAGAAAATGACAGCCAAATTGTACAGTGCTGCCAAGTTAAACAATAAACAGCACAATAGTTAATGTAGGTTTATTATTTGTTTATGAATACCACAATTTTATTAATGACTTTTAAGTCTAAAGTGTACTTTAACTATTGTGTGATGTAAATCTAAAATAAGCATTTTTTATGAATACAACTGAAAGTATTTAAGATTATGTATTGATTTGTTATCTTCACTTGGCTCAAGATCGACAAAAAATAATGGCAATGGCTCTTTAGTTGCCCTACTGCGTATATTCACAATATTCCTTACTTTGTGTCCATCTAATTCAATTGCTTGTTTGATTTCATCTATTGGTGTAGTATGATGTAGATTTTTAATTACTACTCTAAATGCCCTTTCAGACTTTAATTGATAAGTATGAAACTGAATTTGCTTTTATTGCAAAAGTCAATAATATTTTTAAGAATCGGCTGTTGTTATCATCAATTGGATTTGCTTATCTTTTAAAGCCTTATATGAAAATTCGGTTGGCTTAATTACTTTACAAAAGTCTTTAATCATGTTTGATACATTTTCTACGTTTGGAATAAATAGCGGCGGAGGTTTGGGTATATTTGTAGCATTGGTTGCGTTTGAAGTTGTAGGTCTATTAGTTTCATGATCAGTCTCATCATCTTCTACGTCACTAAGTTCTTCAAACCTATTATTAGTACCGTTTAGGGCTCTCTTCATGGGAGGTTGATTTGTTGGTGATTTCGAACATCCCCGCTTAGTGGCTTTTACTACCTGCCAGTTCTCACTTCTTCTTCTTCACTTAGTTCGGTCATTCTGTTGCTATGCAGAAAATCGAATTGAACACTGCAATTGTGTTTTTTTATTTATTTTTTATATTTTAATACCCACCATCAAAAAAGATGGGGGTATATTGATTTTGACATTCCGTGTGTAACAAATCGAAATATTATTCACAGACCCCATAAAGTATATATGTTCTGGGACCTCGTAAGATTCTAAAACGATCTAGCTATGTCCTTCCGTCTGTCCGTCTGCCTGTTGTTGGCACGATAGCGTCCACAAAAAAAAGAGATGTTGAGATGAAATTTTCCCAAAATAATTTTCATTGATCAGAAATGTTTGGTATTGAAGATGGGCAAAATCAGTCAACGATTTCGCATAGCCCCCATACAAATGTACCCCCCGGAATATTGTGTAAAGAGCTTAAACATTCACAAATTCGTTGTTTATGAAGAAAATGCCACAAAATTTCGTATAAGTCAATTTTTTGACATCGGAAATAAAATTGTGAATTAAGGCGGACATAGGCCCATAATTGGTCCTACCCCCATTTTAGGTCCCCTTTAGAAAATGACTATAATGGTGATTACTGGCTGAAAAATACGAATATAGCGATGAAATTCGACACATATAAGTTTTATGCAAGCCAATACCTCTCCATCCAATTTTAGGTGGATCGGTCCATAATTGACCCTACCCCCCATATAAGGTCCCCTCTATAAAGTTACTTTAACGCTCATTATTGGCGTACAAATACGACTATAGCGATGAAATTTCACAGGATTAAGTTTTATATGAGCCAAAATCTTTCTACAAAATTTTATGTGGAACGGTCCATAATTGACCCTATCTCCCATATAAGGTCCCCTCCATAAAATTACTTTAACGCTCATTACTTGCTTAAAAATACGACTATAGCGATGAAATTTCACAGAAGTGAGTTTTATACGAGCCAAAATCCTTCTACTAAATTTTATGTGGATCATTTTTGGCGTAAAAATACGAAGAAATTTCACAGAAGTAAGTAAGAAGTAGCGATGAATTTTACAGAAGTAAGTTTTAAACAAGCCCAAATCTCTCTACTAAATTTTATGTGGATCGGTTCATAATTGACCCTACCCCCCATATTAGGTCCCCTTCAGAAAATGACTTTACCGCTCATTTTTGCAGTAAAAATACGAGTATAGCGAAGAAATTTGACATAAGTAAGTATCTTAGGAGCCAAAATCTTTCCATCAAATTTTATGTGGATCGGTTCATAATTGACCCTACCTCCATACAAGGTGCCTTCAGAAAATGACTTTAACGATCATTACTGGCTTAAAAACACGACTATTGCGATGAAATTTCACAGAAATAAGTTTTGTACGAGCCAAAATCTCTCTACTAAATTTTATGTGTAATAATTGACCCTACCCCCCATTTAAGGTCCCCTCCATAAAATTACTTTAACGCTTATTACTGGCTTAAAAATACGAGAGTAGCGATGAAATTTCACATGAGTAAATTTTATACGAGCCAAAATCTCTCCACCAAATTTTATGTGGATCGGTCTCTAATTGATCCTACCTTCAGAAAATTACTGGCTTAAAAATACGAGTATAGCAATAAAATTCGACTCAAGTAAGTTCCTTGCGAGTCAAAATCTCTTAACTAAATTTTATGTGGAACGCTCATTACTGGCATAAAAAGGAGTAAAGCGATGAAATTCGATATACATATATATGACCCAACCTACTTCTAAAACTTCTATAGGAACCGAAATCTCTCTACCAATTTTTATGAGGATCAGTACATAATTATCCCTCCCCATATAAATTCCCCTCAGAAAATGACTACAACGCTCATTACTGGCTGGAAATTGTACATAAATATGATTTTTATAAATAAAAATCGTTATACAAGATTTAAGGATGATCGGTTCATAATTAATCTGAAGGTCCCCTTCAGAAAATAACGTTAACGCTCAGTACTGGTTAAAAAATACGAATACCGCAATCGGTCGATCGGTCCATAATTAACCCTAACCCCGTATAAGGTCCCTTAAAGAAAATGACTTTAACGCTCATCAATGGCTTAAAAATACAAATAGATCTATGAAATTTTAAATAAATAAGGAACTGAAATCTTCCTTCTTTTATGAGAACTGGTCCATATATGTATAAATAACCCTACTCCCTATTTAAATTTATATTTTGAATTCGAAAGAGCACTGTCAATAGTTAAACCCCCATTAATGGACCGCTTTTAAACATTACCCGGATGTTCTCATTAATATCGATATATAATAATAAAATTTCAGAATTTATTTATGTGGCAGTGATTTGATGGTGGGTATATAAGATTCGGCAAAGCCGAATATAACACTCTTACTTGTTTTTGTTTTCTTTATTATATTTTTATACCCTCCACCACCATCAGTGGTGATAGAGGGTATATATAAGTTTGTCATTCCGTGTGTAACATAAAGAAATATCAAGCAACATAATTTAACCAAATTCACCCAAAACATTCACTATTATCCGGTACAGTTTGGTATTGAAAATGAGCAAAATCGGTTCACATCGAGAAAAGTTATGAATCAAAATTTAAAACAACCTCGAAAAAAATAAGCATTTTTTACACATTCTGATGTAATTTTCTTGAAAACTATGCAAGATAATTTCATGAAAGTCATCATACATTCGTTTCTACACAAGATATTGATTCCCGCCAAAAATTGCCAGCATCGGTCCATAATTTCATATACCTCCCATACAAAAGTACATATTCCCGGAAAATTAGTTTTTTTGTTAATAACTTCCGTCAGAATGTTGATATCTTCACAAAATTTTACAAATTAAAATCTTATGTTAATAGAATTCATTGAGAGAAAAAATTTTCTGGATCGGTCCATAATTGGACATAGCTCCTCCCCTCCCGAAAATCACTTAAACGCACATAACTCATTACTAAATTAAGATATCCATATAAAATTTGGTACAAGTATTGCTCTCACATACAGAAATATTACTATGACATTTTTTTCCGATCGGTCCATAATTGGTCATAGCTTCCATATAAGGTCCCCTCCCCGAAAATCACTTAAACGCACATAACTCATTACTAAATCAAGATATCCATATAAAATTTGGTACAAGTATTGCTCTCACATACAGAAATATTACTATGAAATTTTTTCCGATCGGTCCATAATTGGTCATAGCTCCCATACAAGGACCCTTCCCGAAAATCACTTAAACGCGCATAACTCATTACTAAATCAAGATATCCATATAAAATTTGGTACAAGTATTGCTCTCACATACAGAAATATTACTATGAAATTTTTTTCCGATTGGTCCATTATTGCTCATAGCTCCCATACAAGGACCCTTCCCGAAAATCACTTAAACGCACATGACTCATTACTAAATTAAGATATCCATATAAAATTTGATACAAGTATTGCTCTCACATACAGAAATATTACTATGACAGTATTGGGGATACAAGTATTCCATATGAAATTTTTTTTTCCGATCGGTCCATAATTGGTCATAGCTCCCATACAAGGACCCTTCCCGAAAATCACTTAAACGCGCAGAACTCATTACTAAATTAAGATATCCATATAAAATTTGGTACAAGTATTGCTTCCACATACAGAAATATTACTATGACATTTTTTTCCGATCGGTCCATAATTGGTCATAGCTCCCATATAAGGTCCCTTCCCGAAAATCACTTAAACGCACATAACTCATTACTAAATCAAGATATCCATATAAATTTAGTACAAGTATTGCTCTCACATACAGAAATATTACTATGAAATTTTTTCCGATCGGTCCATAATTGGTCATAGCTCCCATACAAGGACCCTTCCCGAAAATCACTTCAAAGCGCATAACTCATTACTAAATTAAGATATCCATATTAAATTTGGTTACAAGTATTGCTCATATGTACAGAAATATTACTGTGAAATTTTTTTCCGGTCGGTCGATAATTGCTCATAGCTCCCATACAAGGTCCCCTCCCGAAAATCACTTAAACGCACATAACTCATTACTAAATCAAGATATCCATATAAAATTCGGTACAAGTATTGCTCTCACATACAGAAATATTACTATGACATTTTTTTTCCGATCGGTCCTAATTGGTCATAGCTCCCATATAAGGTCCCTTCCCGAAAATCTACTTAAACGCACATAACTCATTACTAATCAAGAATTCCATAAAAATTTGGTTACAAGTATTGCTCTCACATACAGAAATATTACTATGAAATTTTTTTCCGATCGGTCCATAATTGGTCATAGCTCCCATACAAGGACCCTCCCGAAAATCACTTCAAAGCGCATAACTCATTACTAAATTAAGATATCCATATTAAATTTGGTACAAGTATTGCTCATATGTACAGAAATATTACTGTGAAATTTTTTTCCGATCGGTCCATAATTTGTCGTAGCTCCCATACAAGGTCCCCTTCCGAAAATCACTTAAACACACATAACTCATTACTAAATTAAAATATCCATTTAAAGTTTGGTACAAGTATTGCTCATATGACAGAAATATTACTCATTACTAAATTAAAATATCCATATAAAGTTTGTCACATGTTTTGCTCTCACATATACAAATATTACTATGAAATTTTTTCCGATCGGTCCATAATTGGTCATAGCTCCGTACAAGGTCCAATCCCGAAAATCACTTAAACACACATTACTCATTACTAAATTAAAATATCCATATAAAGTTTGATACAAGTATTGCTCTCACATATAGAAATATTACTATGGAATTTTTCTTCCGATCGGTCCATAATTGGTCATAGCTCCCGTACAAGGTCCCCTTCCCAAAAATCACTTAAACGCACATAACTCATTACTAAATTAAGATATCCATATAAAATTTGGTACAAGTATTGCTCACATATACAGAAATATTATTACAAAATATTGATATATATACATTTAGCACAAATATTGCTCTTATATACATAAATTACACTATAAAATTGTTTTGCAATCGGCCCATATTTGGTCATAGCTCTCATACTAGGTCCCCTCCAGAAAATCACTTAAATGCACGATATTCATTGCCAAATAATGATATGGATACAAGATTTTGAAATTTTGTCTTTATATACATAATTGGTCATAGCTCCCATACAAGGTCCTTTTACGAAAATCTCTTAAACGCACATTACTCATTATAAATAAAGCTATTGATTCAAAATTTGGCGCAAATATTAGTTTTGTATATAAAAATTCAATTTCAAGATTTCTTATTACTAAATTACGATATAGATACAAAATTTGACTGAAATATAGCTTTTATGTACAGAAATTTAGCTTAAAGAATTTTTTACGATCGGTCTATAATTGGTCATATCTCCCATACTAGGTCCTGCCCCTAAAAGCAATTTAACCGTATTTAAGTAGTTGCATTATCAATTTATGTAGAACAAAATTATATAGGTATTTTGAAAATCCTTAAATTTTTCACATACATGCACATTATTAAATATCGGGCGCTATAAAAATATAAAAGAAAATGGGGTTTGTAATGTTCAATAAATCTTGGAATTGTAACAGATTTAAGCTATTTAAATCTTGGGGTTTTTCTATTTAAGACTTGAGAAAACTTATTTCTACAAATATTTGATCAATTAGAAAAGTTTTAATATAAAAGTAGCTGGTGGAGGGTATTTAAGATTCGGCTCAGCCGAATATAGCACTCTAACTTGTTTTTTGTAATTTTAAGAATTTCGTTATTTGCATATACTGCAAGCAGACGCTTGAAATTTCGTTTATCTGACAATAACTGGTTAAACTTAACACACTGGCAATTCGATTTTGAGACATATAAACATGTTTACATCGAATATCATCGCTGTACTCGCATTTTTATGTCAGTAATTGTCCGCATGAAATTCGGTTGGAAGATTTGAGTTCCTATAAAAGTTCTTATATCAAATTTCGTAACTGTACTCGTATTTTAAGCCAGAAATTATTGTTAAAGTAATTTTCTGAAAGGGACTCTATATGAGGGTAGGGTCAACTAGGGTCTCTCTACCAATAGATTTGGTAGAGAGATTTTAACTCATATAAAACTTATGTGTGTCGATTATATTTCAAGGGTCAATTATATTTCCACAGCAAAATTTGGTTAAGAAATTTTGGCTCGCCAGGAACTTACTTCAGTCGAATTTCATCGTTATACTCTTATTTTTAAGCCAGAAATTTTAGTTAAAGTCATTTTCTGAAGGAGACCTTATATGGGGAGTGGGGTCAATTATGGACAGATCCACATAAAACTGGTGGAGAGATTTTGGCACGTAATAGATTTACTTATGTTAAATTTTATCGCTATAATCGTACTTTTAAGGCAGTAATGTTAACGCTCAGTACTGGCTTAAAAGTACGATTATAGCGATAAAATTTGACATATTCATTTTCTGAAGGGGACCTCATATGGGGGGTATTGTCACTTATGGACCCATCTTCATAAAATTCGATGGAGAGATTTTGGCTCGTAATAGATTTACTTCTGTCAGATTTTTTTTATTGTCCCAGGGACGAAGCCTATTGAAAATGGTTAAGATGGGTCCATTATTTCACCTAGCCCCCATACAACTGAACCTCTGAAAAGAGCTTGTAAAGCTTGAAATCAAACTTCAGGTCTCAATATTCAATGAAATTTGGCACATGATCTTCTATGGTACCGCAGACGAAACCTATTGAAAATGGTTAACATTGGTTCGTTATTTCACCTAGCCCCCATACAACTGAACCCGACGAATAGGGCTTTTAAGTTCATAATTATGTTTAATATACTCGTATCTCGACAAAAAGCTGCAAAACCAAGTAGGGTATTATGTGGTCGGCCTCGCCCGACTATAATTTCTTACTTGTTTTAAAATATCTTTATTTCTTAATTGGATATTTGCATTTAAGCGATTTTCGGAAGTGGTCCTTATTTGGGAGCTGTGACTAATTATGGACCGATCCGGAAAACATTTCGCAGGGTGTTTCATATCTTACCGATATCTTCATTCAGTTATGAAATATGTGCGTTTACGTGGTTATCGAAATGGGCCTTATATGGGATCTATGCCCAATTATGGACCGATCCAAAATACATTTTGCAGAATGATATACTATGTGTACACAATCAACGTTGCCGTTGTGATACTAAAGTCGCAATTTGACCCTTTTTTAAGTGCTTTGCCACTTTTTGTGACCCCTTGTCAAAATGAACTAAATTTGCGAGTTCTTTCGCTTCTTGCCACTTTTTGCCCCTTTTTTAATAAAACACATTTTTGTATTTTAATACACACCATCAAAAAAGATGGTGATTGTTTTTGTCATTCCAATTGTAATACATCGAAATATATGTAGGACATGGATTTACAAAAAAATATATATAGTCTTGGTCCTTATTGAATTCTAAGACGATCTAGCCATGTCCGTCCGTCTGTCTGTTGAAAGCATGATAGAGACAGGACGGAAAGAATTAGAGGGTAGGTAGGTTTGTTTAGTATTGAAAATGGGCAATATTTATCTTTCTTTAAAATGTTTATATGTATCTTTCTTTAAAAATGTATGTATATCACCCAGAAAAACAGTACAGCAATAAAATTCGACAAAAACTCATTTTAAATAAACAAAATCTGTCCATAATTGGCCATTCTTCAAGTAGAGGTTCCCCTTCAAAATGTAAGTTTAACGCTCATAACAGTCTTTAACTTTTATGGAATCCGAAAACTGCATACCAAATTTTATGAGGATCGAGATGTAATAAACCCATAAAAAATAAACAAATTATGTAGGAACCAAAATCTTTTTACCAAATTTTATGAAGATCTTTTTATAATTGACACTACACCCATAGGACATTCACCTCCTACAGAAAATGACTTTAACATTCATTACTGTTGTTATATAAAAATGTTCTTACCCCATTGAATCCGAAAATAGTATTGATGTTCATGTGACTATTGATATACGATAATGAAATTCAGTATTAATGATTAAACCGTGGTCAAATATAGGATTAAATTCCGAAAATAGCTTAAAATTTATTTTTTTGGTCCCAGATGTGCAAAATTTTATACAATTATCTTGGAATTTGCGGTTAAGCCATGAGCCCATAAATTTTATAAAAATAATATGTTTTTACAAGTAGAAGACGCTCAACGATTTTATTTAGGCTTTTATAAAAATCTATTCTGTCTATTTGACTGTTTTACGGATGAAACGGCCCACAAATAGTGAGCATGGGAGGTGGAATTTTTCAAACATATTTTGAATTGATCAGGGGGTTTACTCTGTATTTCGATTTGAAAGAAAAATCTTTCGAACACAATGTTAATTAATTTAACATTCAAAATTGGTGAATCGTCTAACTAGAAAAATATTTTATGAATGTCCTTAATATGCTGAAACCTTACGGTGACAGCTAGAAAACGTTTTAGAATATAAAAATCGTGATTTAATACAAATTTATGTCTCTTCTCAGCCTCCGTTTATTCGGAAAAATATTGCGTCGATAAATAATGAAAATGGGGTAAATAATTTGGTATTGGGTATATCGACTGAATTTTTATTTTATATCTGAGCATTATTATTATAATTTTATTGCTAATTAAAATGTGGTTAATTATTTTGATTTATTTACCAATTTAATGCACATTTAAATACAAATGAAATGATTTTACCTACGTTGACACTTTTTGCGACTTTTCGAAATTTTCCAACGGTAACGCTGTACACAATACATATTTATGTTGAATATTATTTCAATATCTTTATTTCTAAATTAGTTATGTGCATTTAAGTAATTTTCTGAAGTTGACCTTACATGGGAGCTGTGACAAATTATAAATATCTACTTTAAACACATTCATGATGAATTTTATACCTATAATTTCATTCAGTTATGTAATATGTGCGATTACGTGGTTATTGAAAATGGGCATTATATGGGAGCTATTCCCAATTATGGACCAATCCGAAAAATATTTTGCAAAGTGATATATGTATGTATACACAAAACAAATTTATGTTAAATATTATTCCAATATCTTTATTTCTTAATTAGTTATTTGTGTTCAAGTATTTTTCGAAAGTGGACCATATATGGGAGCTGTGACCAATAATCGACCTATACAGATCTACGTTGGTAATATGATTTTCGCGTGGAATATATAAGTTATGGGATATACGAATCCACAACCGATTTCACGCTTTAGATGAAAATCGATTTTTGATAATAAATTAAATTGATTACAGATTTTTATTTTACCTAATCGTAAAGTTAGTTAAGGATCTACAAACATTTTAGAGTTTTCAAATAAAAATTTTTTATTAAAATTTTAACTAACTCATATACAAAAAGAAGTATAAATCATAAAAGCATTATAAATGTAACAAAAAATTGACTGAAAAAGGTCATTGAATTTCATTAAGATCATAACAGGTGTATTTATTCGGATTCGATGTATTAAACATTCTCTTTCTCAAACATAACTTTCTACAATAGAACTGTTGTCATGCAAAATTTCATGAAGCATAAAATCCAGATCAAAAAGTTGATTCCAAAAATACTCTGTCTGTTGGTAAATTTCTTGAAAATTGGTTCATGTATTTTTATATTTAGCCTAGAAATTTGGTGTTTTAGCTATTATACTAAAATTGAACATAAAAATGTGCGTAGCATCCAATCAATATAATAATAAAAGAGTCTTATATATATTTATTATTATATAATATACGTTTTGAAGATGTAATGTGTCGTACTGTTCATTCCACAACATTCAATATAACAGATCGTATTAGTACTTTTTTGTATGCTTGAACGTAAATTTGGTACAATAATTGTTTTACAAAAAGTTGGCATAAAAAGGGGCGTGGCGTCCGAACCAGATCTTATATAGTTTATAGTTCCTCCTCAGGTCAGACCTATCGGTATACAAAATTTCATGTAAATCGGTTCAGTAGTTTTCAGTAAGTCTCGAATGAATCAACAATCGTGACGTTCAATCATGATTTTATATAGCCTATTGTTCTACTTTAGAATAGAATTGTTAGTGTTCTAAATTTCATGTAAATCGGTTCAGTAGTTTGGCCGTGAAAGCGTAATAAACAGTCTTTTTTATATAATTATAGGATATAAGTAAGGATAGTTTTATAAAAAGTGGGCGTAGAAGGAGGCTGAAGATCTTATATATCTTATATATAGCATATAGTTCTTTCCGAGCTTATACCTATCGGTGTGCAAAATTTCATGTAAATCCGTTTAGTAGTTTTTGCATAATGTGATTGCAAATTTGGTGTAATAATAGTTTTACAAAAAGTGGGCGTAAAAAAGGGCGTGGCATCCGATCATGATCTTATATATCCTATTGTTCCTTTAGGGATTAGACCTATTAGCGGTCCAAATTTCATGTAAATCGGTTCAGCAGTTTTGGCGTGAAAGCGTTACAAACAAACAGTCTGTTTTATATATATATATATTTTTTGTGACAAGTGAAAATTAACTTTTTGGACCGGTGACTTTAAACTTATAAAGTTGTGCTTCTTGCCTAGCGAATTACAAGAAAAATATCAATCCATTTTTATGGCCATTGTGAATTTAATTTAACCTCACTTAAAGTGATTGTTTATTTGAACCGTCAGAACACACTAATATTTAACAAACAATAAAACTAGGGAGTTCCCTTTTTTATACCCACCATGAAAAAAGATGGGGGTATATAGATTTTGTCATTCCGTGTGTAACACATCGAAATATTGGTCATAGACCCCATAAAGTATATATATTCTGGGACCTCGTAAGATTCTAAGACGATCTAGCTATGTCCGTCCGTCTGTCTGTTGTTGGCACGATAGCGTCCACAAAAAAAGAGATATTGAGATGAAAATTTCCCAAAATATTTTTCCAATATATTTTTATTGATTATGGTATTAAAAAATGGGCAAAATCGGTCAACGATTTCACATAGCCCCCATACTTTATGAGAATTGGTCCATATATGTAAAAATAACCCTACTTCCTATATAAATTAATATTTTTAATTCGAAAGAGCACTGTCAATAGTAATATCGATATATAATAATAAAATACTCAAAATATCAAAGTTTATTTATATGGCAGTGGTTTGATGGTGGGTATAAAAGATTCGGCAAAGCCGAATATAACACTCTTACTTGTTATTTTTTCAACTGATATTTGACCATTCAGATTTTAGTCAGAATTATTGAGGAACATATGAAATATGCTGTATAAAAAGTTTTATTTATACTGATTTGTTTAATAACACAGACCAACAAAAATTTTAAACAAGAGTGCTATATTCGGCTATGCCGAATCTATTATACCCACCATCAAACCATATGCCGTAAAAGGAATTTACTGAAGAGGACCCTATGTGAGAGGTAGAGGTAGGTAGAGGTGAATTATTGACCGTTTTTATAAAATGTTTCATAATTTTTTAGACCGATTTGGGTTCATATTATACATGTTTACATAGAAAATCAGTTCCCAATACTTTCCACATTAAATTCGGTAGGAAGATTTACGTTCCTATAAAAGTTTCCTAGGTTTTGGCTCGTACACTCGTACTTTTAAGCCAGTAATGTGCGTTAAAGTAATTATTTGGAGGGGACCTTATATGGGGATAGAGTCAATTATGGACCGATCGACATAAAATTTGGTAAAGAGGTTTTGGCTCGTCAGGGACTTACTTATGTCAAATTTCATTACTATACTCCCTTATATGGGAGGTAGGGTCAATTATAGATCTATCCTCATAAAAGGGAGATTTTGGCTCATATTAAACTTATTTATGTCGAATTTCATCGCTACACTCGTACTTTTAAAACAGATATGTTCGTTAAAGCTGTTTTTCAAGGGTCCACTTGTATTGCCTATTTTCAATACAAAACAAACCGTATCTATAAGAAATATTTGTGGAAAATTTGAACTCTCTAGCTTATTCCGTTCAGACTATATCGTGCTTTCAACAGACAGACGGACGAACATGGCTACATCGTCTTAGAATTTAATAAGAACACAGAATATATATACTTTTGTGGGTCTATGACCAATATTTCGATGTGTTACAAACGGAATGACAAAATCAATATACCCCCATCTTTTTTGTTTGTGGAATTTGAATTTTTATACCCTCCACCACCATCAGTGGTGATAGAGGGTATATATAAGTTTGTCATTCCGTGTGTAACACCAAGTATATATATACAAAGTATATATACTCTGGGTCCTTATGAAATTCTGGGTCGATTTAGCTATGTCCGTCTGTCCGTCCGTCTGTCTGTCTGTGTAAAACACGCTCACGTTAAAACGAAGCAATGGAAATTAACGAAATTCAGCAAAAATATATACAGTTTCATATTGAAAATAAGCAAAATCGGTTCACATCGGGAAAAGTTATGAATCAAAATTTAAAACAACTCCGAAAAAATAAGCATTTTTTATACATTCTGATGTAATTTTCTCAAAAACTATGCAAGATATTTTCAGGAAAGTCATCATACATTCGTTTCTACAGAAGATCTGGAATCCTGCTGAAAATTGCCAAAATCGGTCCATAATTTCATATACCCATACAAAAGTACATATTCCCGAAAAATTAGTTTTTTGTTAATAACTTCCGTCAGAATGCTGATATCTTCACAAAATTTTACAACTTAAAATCTTATGTCAATAGAATTCATTGAGAGAAAAAATTTTCTGGATAGGTTCATAATTGGACATAGGTCCCCTCCCGAAAAGCACTTAAACGCGCATAACTCATTACTAAATTAAGATATCCATATAAAATATGGTACAAGTATTGCTTATATGCACAGAAATATTACTGTGCAAGCTTTTTCCGATCGGTCCATAATTGGTCATAGCTCCCATACAAGGCCCCCTCTCGAAAATCACTTAAACGCAAATAACTCATTACTAAATTAAGATATCCATATAAAATTTGGCAGAAGTATTGCTCATATGCAAGGAAATATTACTATGAAATTTTTTTCCGATCGGTCCATCCTGGGTCATAGCACCCATGCAAGGTTCCCTCCCGAAAATCACTTAAACGCACATAACTCATTACAAAATATTGATATCTATACATTTAGCACAAATATTGCTCTTATATACATAAATTACACCATAAAACTATTTTACGATCGGTCCATATTTCGTCATAGCTCTCATACTAGGTCCCCTCCAGAAAATCACTTAAATGCACAATATTCATTGCCAAATAATGATATAGATACAGAATTTTGAAATTTTGTCTTTATATACATAATTGGTCATAGCTCCCATACAAGGTCCTTTTACGAAAATCTCTTAAACGCCCATTACTCATTACCAAATAAAGCTATTAATACAAAATTTGGCACAAATATTAGTTTGGTATACAAAAATTCTATTTCAAGATTTTTTCATGATCGGTCCATAACATGGGTGCGGTCGGTCCTATGCAAGGTTCCCTTCAGAAAATCACTTGAACACACATTACTTATTACTAAATTACGATATAGATACAAAATTTGACTGAACTATAGCTTTTATGTACAGAAAATTAGCTTAAAGAATTTTTTACAATCGGTCTATAATTGGTCATATCTCCTATACTAGGTCCTGCCCCTAAAAGCACTTTAACCGTATTTAACTAGTTGCATTATCAATTTGTGTAGAACAAAATTATATATATGTATTTTGAAAATCCTTAAATCTTTCAAACACATGCATACATGCACATTATTAAATATCGTTAAAGCATATTTTAGGGCGCTATAAAAATATAAAAGAAAATGTAATGTTCAATAAATTTTGGGGTTGTTTAAATCTTGGGGTTTTTCTATTTAAGACATGAGAAAACTTATTTCTACAAATATTTGATCAATTAAAAAAGTATTAATATAAAAGTAGCTGGTGGAGGGTATTTAAGATTCGGCTCAGCCGAATATAGCACTCTAACTTGTTTTATATAATGCTTTTTATCGACTTTGACCATTTACCATTTTTAGAATCTTCAATATACCCTAAAAATTTAAAGATATTGAAAAAAACCTTTTTTTGACTTGACAGACTAAAAAATATATTTCAAAATTATCTGAACCAATTTAATATTTTTCAACTGTTTTGGAAAGAGTTTCCTTTGTACTCAAAAAGTACACACACTTTTATATTTTTTACGGAAATGTGTAAAATATTTCGATCTAAATACAAATTTTTATATGTTTATATAAAAAATGACAAAAAAAATTTTGTTTGTAAAAACAAAAAATTACCAAATCTCTTATTGCTAAAGTAAATTATCCATTTGAATAATAAAGCTTATATTTGTGTTGCATCTTACGTTGATATTTTACTTCACAAAGAGAGATTTGGTAAATTTTCGTTTTTATGAAAAAATTCTATATTTGGCAGTTCTCATCTGATTTTAACGTTCCATATCTTATTTTATTCATAAAAGTATGAGCTAAAATAAAAAAATATGTTTTCAAATAAAGTGGTTTTGAATTCAACATTATCCTTCAGTAGGGCTTGTAAATTATTTGAAAATTAGTATTTATTTTGAACTGCTTGCACTTTTTTTGGGAACCTAACAATCTACTAAGAAACAAAAATAATATAAAATTCCTTATTTCACACAAGTTTCCTAATTCTCTTTTAAAGTTTCCTTAATGTCCACACATAGAAACTCTTGTTTCAGAAACTACGTGTAAATTGCATTGATTTGTTTTTGTACGAATGAGAAAAGAGAATTAAGAAAAAGTTTCTCAACTAAAATTTCGGTGTGTGGACCGGCACTAACACGTAGTTTCTGAAACAAAAGCAGTAAATATTTAATGCACTTGGCCAAACTCTGTGAAGAAATTACAATTTTTATGTTCATTGATTGCATTTTATTTGTAAAAGTTTCCATTTTACTGTAATGAAATTCATTCTTTGAAATTGGAAATAGCCAAACCTTTTTTCAGTGCAATCAGTAGTTGTGCTTTTCTATCTGCCTCTCTTTCTGGGGGACTATGATTTAGTGTGTCTTTTTTAGCGATTTGTAACAGAAGTTTTAAAACAATAATATATTTTTAACTAGCTATACCCAGAGTGATTTGCTACCCTAAAAGCAATATAAATAAAAAACCCATTTAACGATTTTGAAGATTCTAACTACAATAATTTTACACATTTATAATATGTTACATATGTATGAGGGATGCCAAGCAAATTATTGCAAGTTCGCCAATTTTCTATCTATCGTCAATTTATATCTTTCTATGAAAAATTTGAATATTGGAAATGGGGTTATTCTCTAAATGTTCAGATGAATTTCAAAGTTCTTCAAGTAAAATTTGAAGATTCTAGCTCTAATAGTTTCTCACATATACGAATTTTTCTATATTATTCATATGGGGGCTCCAAGCCCCCCAGATGAAAGTCCGCACTTTTTCCTCCAAAATGTTGAATATTAAAGTTCTTCGTGCAAAATTTTAAGAATGAAGTTGTATTAGTTTCCCAGATAAACGAATTTTTGTATTTAATTAATATGGGTGGTGCCGCTCCCATCATGGGTAGTCCGCCAATTTATTACCCAAAATGTTTATATTATCTCAAATACATATACGGATTTAATATTTTATTAATATGGGCGTAGCCCATTACCTATTCCAGACATACAGGAATACGCTGTAAAAATTTAAAGAAAATTGGTTCAGCCGTTTAGTAGTCTATAATGTTCAAACAAAAAAAAAAAAAGAAATACATTCATTATACCCCACACCACTTTAGTGGGGAGGGTATATTGGATTTGTGCTGATGTTTGTAACATACAAAAATATTCCTCCTAGACCCACCTTAAAGTATACCAATCGGCTTAGAATCGTTTTCTGAGTCGGTTAAGCTATGTCCTTAGTAGTCTATAATGTTCAAACAAAAAAAAAAAAAGAAATACATTCATTATACCCCACACCACTTTAGTGGGGAGGGTATATTGGATTTGTGCTGATGTTTGTAACATACAAAAATATTCCTCCTAGACCCACCTTAAAGTATACCAATCGGCTTAGAATCGTTTTCTGAGTCGGTTAAGCTATGTCCGTCCGTCTGGCTGGCTGTCCATGTAAACCTTGTGCGCAAGGTATAGGTCGCAATTTTCAAGATAATTGGATGAAATTTCGCACGCACGTTTCATTTGACCCAAGGACGAAGCCTATTGAAAATGGTTAAAATCGGTCCATTATTTCACCTAGCCCCCATAGAACAGAACCCCCCGAAAAGGGCTTCTGAGCTCATAATTATGTTAAATATATAGATAAAATATGGCACAACTAAGTTTTATAGAAGTCTTGATGACCCTGCCAAATTTCATAAAGATCGGGCCCCATTTGACCCTAGCTCCCATACAAAGTCCCCTTCAGAAAATTACTTGAATTTCCCAAATTAACTTATAAACACAAATATCGCGATGAAATTCAGCACAATAAAATATTATGTAAATATAAATATATTCACAAAATTTTATCGGGCTTGGTCCATATTTGCCCCTAGCCCCCATATAAAGCCTATTTCAGAAAATTAGTTTTTCATCCATAAATTGCTTAAATGTATCGGAACAAGGGAATATTGAAGATAAATGCTTTATTATGAAAAATAAATCACATTTAATATTCATAACTGGTGTAGGGTATCATATGGTCGGTCACGCCCGACTATACTTTCTTACTTGTTTTTATATACATATGTATATATAGATGGTATTATAGTACATGTTTTATTAACTTTAAATACATATTTATCTACTTATTTATAAGAAAAATCACATTTTTAATTGTTTGTTTTTTGGTGTTTTGTTAGAGATTGATATTTCAGCAAAAATAAAATGAATTACTTCCAAAAGAATAACATTTATCACCACTTCAAAAGTAGCACCAATTGATTTTTTTACCTTTTGAGAAAGAGATGTTTAAGGACTTCCGAAGAAGCGAAAATAATTTTTCAATGTTGAAGATATATTTTTTGTTCTTACATTTTTATGAGATAAAAAATTTTATATTTGGGCTTTTGTATTAAATGTTTCTATTACCCTAATTAATGTTAATATTATTTAAGTCAAATTAGTTGTATTCTATAATACTACAATTTCACTTCCGAATAACTTCCAAAAAACGAGCATTAAAATTACTTCTTAAAAATGACTTCAGAAGTAGTGAACTTTGAATCAAATAAAAAACTCCGAAAAAATTAAGCTTTTTTAACACATTCTAATACAAAAAACTATGCGATATAATTTCATAAAAATCAGCGCACAATTGTTTCTATATGAAAGCTTGTTTCCTGTAAAAAATGAGCGGAATCGGCCCACAATTACATATACATCCCACACAAATGTACATATTCCCGGAAAATGCATTAATTGTTAATAAATTCCGGTAGAATGACAATATCTTTACAAACTTTTACAGGTAAAAGTTTTATGTCAATTGAATTCATATAGAGGAAAAATTTTCTGAATCAGTTCATAATTGGCCGTAGCTCCCGAAAATCACGTAAGCGAACATTACACATTACCAAATAATGATATCCATAAAAAATTTTGCACAAATTTTGCCTTTATATACAGGAATGAAACTGTAAAATTTTTTCACTACCGGTCCATATTTGGTCATATTTCCCATACAAGGTCCCCTACCGAAAATCACTTAAGCGCCAATTACACGTTACCAAATAATGATATCCATACAAAATTTTGCACAAATATTGCCTTTATACACAGAAATGAAACTATAATTTTTTTTCACTACCGGTCCATATTTGATCATATCTCCCACATTTCCTCCCAAAAATCACTTAAACGTACATAACTCATTACCAAATAATGGAATCCTTAAATGATACTTTAATTTTTTTTCGTGATCTGTCCATATTTGGTCTTAGCTCCCAGACAAGGTCCCCTCCCGAAAATCACAGAAACGCACATAACAAATTATTAAATAATGGTATCCATATACATTTTGGCACAAATAATGCTTTTATATATAGAAATGCTACAGTAAAATTTTTCCACGATCGATCTCTATTTGGTCATAGCTCCCATATAAGGTCCACTACCAGATATCACTTAAATTCACATTACTCATTACCAAATATGCAAAATTTGACACAGACAATTCTTTTACATACAAAATGTTATTTTAAATTCTTTTCACGATCGGCCCATAATATGGATCCGATCGCTTCAATACAAAGCTTCTTCCGAAAATTAGTTTAGTGCACATCACCTATTTCCAAATAGCTCTCCGTAGGTCCCCTTCCGAAAATCAGTTATGTGGACATTACACATTAAAATAATTATATTCATACAAAATTTTGCACAAATATTGCCTTTATGTACAAAAATGATACCGGTATCCATGATAATGGTATCCATACAAATTATGGCACAAATATTGCTTATATACACAGAAATGATACTGTAAAATTTGTTCACTATCGGTCCATATTTGGTCTTAGCTCCCATACAAGGTCCCCACCCGAAAATCTACACAAAAATCACTTAAAAGCACATAACTCATTACCAAATAATGGTTTCCATACAAATTATGGCACAAAATTGCTTTTATATAAATTTTCTATAAAATTTCTACACAAAATTTCTATACACTTAAACGCACATAACTCATTACAAAATAATGATATCATTACAAAATTTACAAAAATTTTATTTTAAAAAAAATTTTACGATATTTAGTCATAGCTCCTATAAAAGGTCCCCTCCCAGATATCACTTAAATTCACATTACAAATTAACAAACAATAATACCCATGCCTATTTCCACAAATATTTGATTAACTAAAAGGTTATTAATATAAAAGTAGCTGGTGAAGGGTATTTAAGATTCGGCTCAGCCGAATATAGCACTCTAACTTGTTTTTTTTTTTTTTTTTTTTGATTTAGAGTAAATTAAAAAATTACTCTCTATCATAAAGTTACTAAAACTTGAAAAGTACTTACCATCATCATCTTGTAAAATAATAGTGCCCTCATCATTCTCCTGGTTATTGGCTTCGCCGATGCTCTCATCTAAAGCTTTCGTACCATTTACATTAAACTCATCGACAGATTTCATATCGCTACTATTATTGTCTGTTGTATCGCCACAACAAATTCTAAATGACTCGATGTCGGCAAAGTAATTAAAAAGTGTATCATTACATGAATTTCCAGAAGCTTTAACGGCCAGGCCGACCTGACAGGCCCGACAGCAATCAGAATAAGATGTGGTATTATACTGTTCGTTACACCGTGAACCCGTTAAAGCAGCTAAACGGCCAGCCACACAATACATTTTTTCCATTTCGTGTGAACAACAGACAGCATAGGTGGAATGACAAAGTCCTCGCCAAAGCGGAGAAATACTTAAAATATCATACTCATAATTTTCACAATTATTTTGTTTTTTGGCTAAAGCTTTACCACCATTACAACAATTTTTAATATGATTTGAAATTTCATCTGAAAAAAGAAATGTTTAATACAAAATTTGTTTGCCATTTATAATTTTTTTTTAAATTTTCATTAAATATTAGGCTTCGGAAATTAATATTTCAGTTATCAGTTTGAAATAATTAAAGAAAGCAATTCGCATTAGATCAGGGATATATTTTGTATGTACCCACTAACCAATTTTTGCCGAATTCGTACCGACAGTCTGCACAAGTTGCCGATTTCGGATACGAATCGTCGAATAAATGTCTGATAAAATGTCCGACAGTTCGTTCAATTATTTCGACATTTCGTACTAATGTCTGATCAAGTATAAGAAAGTCTGATAGATGTCGGTTAAACGGCTGATAAAATGTCCGACAGTTCGTACAAAAGTCTGATCAAGTATAAGAAAATGGCCTGACTATTCTGACAACGTCTGATGAAAACTATTTTCATATACATATATAATTTATTATGGTTTAATTTTATTAATTTTAATAATAATTTATAAGTTTCCATTATTCATGACTTCTTAAGGGTACATAAATAAATAATAGAAACTTATAGATTATTTTTAAAATTAATAAAATTATAAACATATTATATACGAAAATAGAGTTCATAATATAAATATATGTACATCTATTTAAAATTATAAAATTAAACCATAAAAAATTAAGTAATTTTTTGCTAATTTTTGTGTATTAACAAAGTTTAAAGAAATTTAAGCAATAACACGGTGTGACAAAATTATAAAAAATCAATAAACCCATCGCGAGACCTAGTGAAGTTGGTAGGCCTAGTAGAGTAGATTACAGTACCATTTTTAGAATCTTCAATATACCCTAAATATCGGAAGATATTGGAAAAAAAAACGCTTTTTGTTGACTAGACAGACCAAAAAAATTATATCTCAAATTTTTCTTAACCGATTTAATATTTTTCAACTGTTTTGGAAAGAGTTTCCTTTGTACTTTTCAAAAAGTACATACACTTTTATATTCTGTACTTTTCAAAAAGTACATACACTTTTATATTTTTTACGGAAATGTGTAAAATATTTGAATCTAAATACAAATTTTTATATTTTTTTTTTACAATTCAAGATCGTTTTTGACCCACACTTTATTTGAAAACATATTTTAGCCCATATTTTTATGAATAAAATAATATATGAAACGTTGAAATCAGATAAAAACTGACTGAGAAATATAATTTTTTTTTTCGTTAAAACAAAAATTTACCAAATCATTTCTAAAGCAAATTATCAATTTTAAAAATTTTGTATGAAAACTACTCAGTTTTTGTTAGTGTTTTTCATATAAAATTTTAAATATTTTACATTTTTCTTTCTGATCCTTAAAATGGATCTCATACTTTTTTTTGTATGCTTTTGAAGCATTTGAATTGCACTAAATAATTATATGTAAAGATTTTTGTTTAAACTATTGATTTTATTTAAACCAATAGATCTGTTCATTTACTTTCCCAGTAAATACTTGCAACGAAAAAGTAAAATTAAAATTTACAAAGTTACTCTCAAAATTAGTAAAAAGTAAATGAACGCTTTACTAGTAAAAACTTTCAAGAAAACAAATATGTGATTTTTAAACCGTCGATATGAAATACAAAATTAGAATTAAAACTTCCAAAATAGTTAAAAGCATCTATATTTTTGCGTAATATCGAAATAATTCCCTTCGCAAACATTTTTATTTTGAAACAAATACAAAATCGTAGGCTGACAATAAGGTAAACCCTTTACGATTTGAAGATTCTAAATGTAATAGTTTTCCAGATATACATTTTTTTCATTTTGGGGATGTCAAGCAAATTATTGCAAGTTCGCCAATTTTTCCAAACGTTAATTTAGATTTTATTTTTTTCATGTAAAATTTTCTAGTTTTTATATTTTTTCAGATATATGAATTTTTTATTTAATTCATATGGAAGGTTCCAATTTGCAAGTCCGCCAATATATTACCCAAATGTTCACATTGAATTCAAAGAATAGTTCCCCAGACATACGATCTTTTCTCTTATTTCATATGGCAGCTTCCAACCCCCCTAATGATAGTCCGCCCATTTTCCCCAAAAAGTTAAAAAAAATTTAAAATTCATCGTGCAAAATTTGAAAATTTTAGGTCTATTAGACAAACGACAACGCCCATTTATTTACATAGATGTTAAAGTTGTTCTTGCAAAATTTGAGGATTTTAGCTCTAATAGTTTTTCAAATATACGAATTTTTCTATTTACTTCATATGGGGGGTTCAAAGTCTCCCTGATAAAAGTCCACCCTTTTTCCCCAAAATGTTCAGATGAATATTAAAGCTCTTCTTGCAAAATTTTAAGAAGCTAGCTCTATTAGTATCCCAGATAAACGAATTTTTGTATATTTTATTAATATGGGAAGAGGAACGCCCCCCCACCTCCATTGGTAGTCCACCAATTTATTACACAAAATGTTTACATGGATGGTACAGTTCTTCGTGCAAAATAATAGTTTCCCAGATAAGCGAATTTTTGTATTTAATTCATATGGGTGGTGCCACGCCCCCTACTGCTAGTACGCCCCCTACTGCTAGTACGCCTCCTTTTTCCATAAATAGTCATATTGATCCTAAAGTGGGTCCTACAAAATTTGAGGACTCTATCTGTTATATTTTCTCAGATATACTGATTTAAGATTTTCTTGATATGGAAGGTGCCACGCCCACTATCGCCATTCCGCCCATTTTATCCAAAAATATTCTTATGGACGTCAAAGTTTTGCATACAAAATTTGAGGACCGTAGTTTTGCAGTTTCGAGATATGCGACTTTTAATACTTATTTTGTATGTGGGCGTGGCACGTCGCCCACTTAAAATATTGAAGTAAAAAGCAGCCTATAGCTCCTTTGAGACATACAGGAAGAGACTGTGAAAATTTCAGAAAAATCGGTTCAGCCGTTTAGCTGTCTACAAAGTCCAAGCAAAAAACAAACACACATTCATTTTTATATATGGACAATTCCATGAAAAGGTAAACCACGACTGAAAAAATAAAACCCTTATAACTTCTGCATTTTTGAAGATAATTCAACAAAATTTGGTATATGACCTTTGGTAGCACCAAAGACGAAGACTGTTGAACATTTTTGAAATATGTCTATTTTTACACCTTGCCTGACCTTGTATGACCAATTATGAACCGATCGGAAAAAAAATTACACAGTAATATTTCTGTGCATATGAGCAATACTTGTACCAAATTTTATATGGATATCTTAATTTAGTAATGAGTTTTGCTCGTTTGAGTTATTTTCGGGAAGGGTCCTTGTATGGGAGCTATGACCAATTATGGACCGATCGGAAAAAAATTTCATAGCAATATTTCTGTGCATATAAGAAATACTTGTACCAAATTTTATATGGATATCTTAATTTAGTAATCAGTTATGCGCGTTTAAGTTATTTTATGGAAGGGTCCTTGTATGGGAGCTATGACCAATTATGGACCGATCGGAAAACAATTTCATAATAATATTTCTGTATGTGAGAGCAATACTTGTACTAAATTTTATATGGATATCTTAATTTAGTAATGAGTTATGCGCGTTTAAGTGATTTTCGGGAAGGGACCTTGTATGGGAGCTATGACCAATTATGGACCGATCGGAAAAAAATTTCACAGTAATATTTCTGTATGTGAGATCAATACTAGTACCAAATTTTATTTGGATATTTTAAATTATTAATGAGTTATGTGCGCTTAAGTGATTTTCAGGAGGGGACCTTGCATGGGAGCTATGACCAAGGATTTCACAGTAATATTTCTGTGCATATGAGCAATACTTATTCCAAATTTTATATGGATATCTTAATTTAGTAATGAGTTATGGGCGTTTAAGTGATTTTCGGGAGGGGACCTTGTATGAGAGCTATGTCCAATTATGGACCCATCCAGAAATTTTTTTCTCTCAATGAATTCTATTGACATAAGATTTTAAGTTGTAAAATCAGATATTAGCATTCTGACGGAAGTTATTAACAAAAAACTCATTATCCGGGAATATGTACTTTTGTATGGGAGGTATATGAAATTATGGACCGATTCTGGCAATTTTCAGCAGGAATCAAGATCTTGTGTAGAAACGTATGTATGATGACTTTCATGAAATTATCTTGCATAGTTTTCGAGAAAATTACATTAGAATGTATAAAAAATGCTTACTTTTTGATTCATAACTTTTCCCCATGTGAACCGATTTTGGTAATTTTCAATACCAAACTGTACCGGATAATAGTGAATATTTTTGCTGAATTTCGTTGCTTTCCATTGCTACGTTTTAACGTGAGCGTGTTTTACACAGACAGACAGACGGACGGACAAAGCTGAATCGACTAAGAATTTCATAAGGACCCAGAATATATATACTTTGTTGGGTCTCAGATGAATATTTCTTGGTGTTACACACGGAATGACAAACTTATACATATATACCCTCTATCACCACTGATGGTAGGAGGAGGGTATAAAAACTTTTTAATTGAAATTACAATAGTTTTCTACGATTTCGTAGAAATTTCGGCCTAAAAACAAAAAGTTAAATATGTACATTTTTATTTCATAATGTGCTTAAAATGAGTATTTCTGTTTTGACGTTTTGTTTGAAGAAACAAATAGTGAAAATTAGTTTGCCCGGTGTTCACATTATAACAAATAATTTCGTAAAACAATTGAAGGATAAAACAGTAAAAAAGCAAGATTTTGTTTGCAGGCAAAGAGGAACATAACAAGAAAACAACCAAACCAAAAGCCAAAAATATATGTGTTTATATTTACTAAAAAGATATTTATTTACTAGAAAGATAAAATAATAACATCTATTTATTCTAAAATTTCATTTAATATTGTTTTTCATCAAAATTTTACCACAAAAAAATGCAAATTACATTTCAATACCTTGTGCAAGTGGAAAAGAGACATATCGTGTACCTGCAATGTCATATTGTAGCTATTTAGTATAGTCAATGCAGCGAAAAACCTTGGTTGTTTGGAAATAACCAAATTATAAATTATTTTCATTAAAACATCTATAAAATTTAAAATTATAGAGAATTGTTTATCCTGATATCTATATATATAACAATGAATGTGTGTTTGTATGTATATATGTATGTTTGTTTGTTTGGACTTTATAGACTGCTAAACGGCTGGACCGATTTTCCTGAAATTTTCACAGTGTCTTCCTGTATGTCTGGAAGGATCTATAGGCTATTTTTTATTTTAAAATTTCATGTGGGTAAAGTGCCAAACCCAAATATAATAAGTATTTAAAATCACATATCTCAGAAACTGCTACATCACATGAACATATGGGGGCAAAATGGGCGGACTAGCTATAGTGGGCGTGGCCCCTCCCATATAAAAAAGCTTAAATTAGTATATCTGAGAAAATATAACAGCAAGTATCATCCAATTTTTCGGAGCCACTTTAGTATCAACATGAATATTTAGGACAAAAATCAGCGGACTAGCAATAAAATATGAATTAAATACAAACAAGTTAGAGTGCTATATTCGGCTATGCCGAATCTTAAATATCAGGAAAAGTTATGAATCAAAATTTAAAACAACTCCGAAAAAAATAAGCATATTTTATACATTCTGATGTAATTTTCTCGAAAACTATGCAAGATAATTTCATGAAAGTCATCATACATTCGTTTCTACACAGGATCTTGATTCCTGCTGAAAATTATCAGAATCGGTCCATAATTTCATATACCTCCCATTCAAAAGTACATATTCCCGGAAAATGAGCTTTTTGTTAATAACTTCCGTCAGAATGCTGATATCTTCACAAAATTTTACAACTTAAAATCTTATGTCAATAGAATTCATTGAGAGAAAAAATTTTCTGAATCAGTTCATAATTGGCCGTAGCTCCCGAAAATCACTTAAACGCGCATAACTCATTACTAAAGTAAGATATCCATATAAAATTTGGAATAAGTATTGCTTATATGCACAGAAATATTACTGTGAAAGCTTTTTCCGATCGGTCCATCCTTGGTCATAGCTCCCATGCAAGGTCCCCTCCCGAAAATCACTTAAACGCACATAACATAACATTACTAAATTAAAAATATCCATATAAAGTTTGGTAGTAGTATTGCTCTCACATACAGATATATTACTGTGAAATTTTTTTCCGATCGGTCCATAATTGGTCATAGCTTCCATACAAGGTCCGTTCCCGAAAATCACTTGAACGCGCATAACTCATTACAAAATTAAGATTAGGGGTATGGTCAAATGAGACAATATAACTATAAAATGTTTGAGGGTCATCAAGGCTAGTATAGAACTTTGTTTTGCAGCTTTTTGTCAAGATACGAGTATATTAATCATAATTATGAACTTAAGAGCTCTATTCGGCGGGTTCAGTTGTATGGAGCTAGGTGAAATAATGGACTTATGTTAACCATTTTCAATAGGCTTCGTCTCCGATACCATAGAAGATCGTGTGCCAAATTTTATTGAATTATCTTCAAAATTGCGACCTGTAGTTTGATTACAAAGTTTGCAAGCCCTATTCGGGGGTTCAGTTGTATGGGGACTAGGTGAAATATTGGGCCGATGTTAACTATTTTTAATAAGCTTCGTCTCTGATACCATAGAAGATCGTGTGCCAAATTTCAAAATTGCGACCTGTAGTTTGATTACAAGGTTTACAAGCCCTATTCGAAAGTTCAATTGTATGAGGGCTAGGTGAAATAATGGACCGATCTTAACAATAGGCTTCGTCCCTATAACAATAGACAATTATGTACCAAATTTCATTGAATTATCTTCAAAATTGCGACCTGTAGTTTGATTACAAGGTTTACATGGACGGACGGACAGACGGACGGACATAGCTAAATCGACTCAGAAAATTCTAAGCCGATGGTATACTTTAAGGTGGGTATAGGACCAATATTATTGTGCGTTACAAACACCAGCACAAACCCAATATACCCTCCCGACTAAAGTCTTGTAGGGTATAAATATTGATATCCATACATTTAGCACAAATATTGCACTTATATACATAAATTACACTATAAAACTATTTTACGATCGGTCCATATTTGGTCATAGCTCTCATACTAGGTCCCCTCCAGAAAATCACTTAAATGCACAATATTCATTACTAAATAATGATATAGATACAGAATTTTGAAATTTTGTCTTTATATACATAATTGGTCATAGCTCCCATACAAGGTCCTTTTACGAAAATCTCTTAAACGCCCATTACTCATTACCAAATAAAGCTATTAATACAAAATTTGGCACAAATATTAGTCTGGTATACAAAAATTATATATAATATTACTTATTACTAAATTACGATATAGATACAAAATTTGACTGAAATATAGCTTTTATGTACAGAAATTTAGCTTAAAGAATTTTTTAAAATCGGTCTATAATTGATCATATCTCCTATACTAGGTCCTGCCCCTAAAAGCACTTTAACCGTATTTAACTAGTTGCATTATCAATTTGTGTAGAACAAAATTATATATATGTATTTTGAAAATCCTTAAATCTTTCACACACATGCATACATGCACACTATTAAATATCGTTAAAGCATATTTAAGGGCGCTATAAAAATATAAAAGAAAATGTAATGTTCAATAAATTTTGGAATTGTAACAGATTTAAGCTGTTTAAATCTTGGGGTTTTTCTATTTAAGGCATGAGAATACTTATTTCTACAAATATTTGATCAATTAAAAAAGTATTAATATAAAAGTAGCTGGTGGAGGGTATTTAAGATTCGGCTCAGCCGAATATAGCACTTGTTAATTAATAAAATATGTGGGTTTAAGTGATTTTCGGAAGTGGACTTTATATAGGAGCTATGAACAAGTACAGGCCTCTCCAGAAAAATTTCGTAGAGTGATTCATATGTATGTACACAAAACAAAATTTGACAATGAAATATGTGAGTTTAAGCTATGACCAATAAAGGACCGATTCGGGGAAAAATTGGTATTATGATTTATATGTACACAAAACATATTCAAGTTGAACTTTATACCGATAGCTTTATTTATCAATGAAACATACGCGTTTAATTGATTTTCGGAAGTGGGCCTTATATGGGAGCTATGACCAATTATGATCCTATCCGAAAAAAACATTTCGTAGAGTAATTCATATATAGACGAAACATATTTGTGTCGAATTTTATCAAGATACCTTTTGACAATTAAATATGTGCGTTTAAGTGATTTTCGGAAGTGGGCCTTATATAGGAGCTACGACTAATAATGGACCGATTCGAAAAGAAATTGGATCAAATGTTATGAGTTTGAACATACTTGATCCCTGTGTGACAAAATTCATCGAAATATCTTTGGTAGTTTCTGAGAAAACTAATTATGTGTTTTACACAGAAAGACGGACGGAGGGACAGACGGGCATAGCTAAATCGACTCAGAATTTCATAAGGATCAACGGCTGTATTAATAAAAACTTATTTTAGGTTTATTAAACAATTTTAGGCAAAATTCAGGAAAATCGTATTTATAAACGTGAAATAGCTTAAAACACCTTCAATAAACCATTGACAATTAGAAGAATTTTATTGTAGGCTCGACCCTTCTTTAAGCCAACAATAAGTTGATTTTTAACAATTTTTTTCTCAGATAAAGATTTTTCCGGTAATTTTAGGTTGATTGCGAAAACTAATTATGGTTTCTTTTAAAATAAAATCTAAAAATTCTAATTTTAACGTTTACAAATTTGTAAATAAAATCCCAGAAAATTTTTAAACGATTATATTTTGAGGAAAAAACTCAAATCTAGGCATTATTGGATTAATGCATGAATATTTGACAATATTCCAATTGTCCAGCACTATTTTTAGGCAATTTGGAAATGCCCGTCTGTCAACCAAATGATGGACAAAATCATTTGATTTGGCTTTTTCAAAGTTTGTTGGTTAAATATAATGCCACAAAGTAATTAACCATGTAAATTATATTGATTAGTGTTATACTAATGCAAAATATATTCGCCGGCATTAAAATTAGTCAAATATCAAAGAAATTTATCAATATTTGCAAAAATTTATCAAAAATTACAAGGAAAATAAGTAAAAATAAGAAAATGTGTCATAGTGATGTATATTTTGTCGCAAAATATCCGTTATTCGGATGCTTTTAATAATAATTAGAAATTATATGTTATATTTATACATCTGAACTAAATAGACATTTATTAAAGCCATATATATTTATTTTTCTTAAAAGTTTGTTTTTATTGTCAAAAATCTATTATAAACAAAAATATGAAATTAAGAACACATAAAATGACAGCCATATTGTACAGTGCTGCCAACTTAAACATAAATCAGCACAATAGTTAATATACGTTTATTATTTGTTTATGAATATCACAATTTTATTAATGGTTTTTAAGGCTAAAGTGTGCTTTAACTATTGAGTGCATTAAAAGCAAAATAAGATTTTTTTATAAATACAAGCGCAAGAATGTATATACTGTGTTGGGTGTAGGGTTGCCAACTTTTTTGGCTGGATTGTCCAGCATTTTTGATGCTTGTCCAGTTTCAAGCTAAAATTTTATTTGTCCAGCTAAATAGAATTTTTTTAGCACACTGCAATAATTTTTATGTTATCTTTGTCAAATCATGTTAGCCAACACTGATTGTACATTTATTATACAACTAAGTTATGATTTCCCTCTTCTATCGTCATAAATATTAGGTCTGTTCGCGTACTCGATAATTTGTAACAATTTGCAACAATTGTTACTGGATTCCGTTCGCGTTCGAGCGATAAAAATTACAGTTCGTTGATAGAGATTTTTTTGATTTTACTGGATATTTTTTCCCCAGTAACAACATATGTTTGTTTTATGAATATGTAAACAAACTAAAGAAATCGAAAATTTGGTAAATTTTAAATTTTTTGAAAGAAATATATAAATTAATAACACACGAATATTAAAAAATTATTTGTAATTAGATTTATTTTAATTTTATTTATCATAAACTAGTTTTTAAAAGAGTTTATTTATTGTGAAAAATCATAACAAATATTGTCAATCTAGCGTTTTTAAAACAATTTAGTTTGTCTTTTTCTTAGCGATTTTGTGTAAATTTTTATTTTAATAATATGTTTGTATCATAAAGTTTTAAAACAATAATATATTTTTAATGATACTACATATTTTGTTAACTTTAAGTTTCCATTTATTTATAAGAAGAATCAAAGTTTCAATTATTTGTTTTTTTGAGATTTCAGCAAAAGGGCATTACTAATCTTTGTTTATAAACAAAAACTTGCACATTTTTTTAAAAAATTGGCTTTCGCGTACTTTTTTTGATTGAGAGTAAATTAAAAATTACTCTCTATCATAAAGTTACTGGATATTTCTTACAGGAAAGTACGCGAAAAGACATATTATTGCGAGCGATAGTCAATTTCTTTACGTACAGCTTACGTACTTATGATTTTTAAAATTTAAAACTTCAAAAATGGAGCTTTTACACATTTTTTGCTCTTAAAAACTAAGTTATCACTGTATCACTGTGAAATTATTTACACAAAACCAAAATTAACATTTTCTCGGTTTTTTTTTATGTCCAGCTTTTTTGTTTTGTCCCGTTTTTTAAAACCCGATGTCCAGCTTTTTGCGAATCGGAATCTGGCAACCCTAGTTGGGTGCCAGATGAATATTTCTTGGTGTTACACACGGAATGACAAAGTTATATATACCCTCTATCACCACTGATGGTGGTGGAGGGTATAAAAGTCGTTTATTTAAGAAACTATTGGAGCTGGAATCTTAAAATTTTTCACGAAGCTCTTTAACAACTATGTGAACATTTTGGGGGGAACTATAGGCTACTTTTTATTTTAAAATTTCATGTGGGCAAAGTGCCACGCCCACATACACAATAAGTATTTAAAATCACATATCGCAGAAACTGACATCCACATGAACATATGGGGACAATATGGGCGGACTAGCTATTGTGGGCGTGGCCCCTCCCATATATAGAAAATCTTAAATTAGTATATCTGAGAAAATATAACAGCTAGAGTCCTCTGATTTTTCGGAGCCACTTTAGTATCAACATGAATACTTAGGACAAAAAATTAACGGAATAGCAATAGGGGGCGTGGTACTCCCATATGAATTAAATACAAAAAATCCTTTATTTGGGAAACTATTGGAGCTGGAATCTTTAAATTTTGCACGAAGCACTTTAACATATATGTGAACATTTTGGAGGAAAAAGTGGCGGACTAGCAATGGGGGCCGTGGTACCTCACATATGTATTAAATAAAAAATTCGTTTATCTGGGAAACTTTTAGATCTAGAATCCTCAAATTTAGCACGAAGAACTTTGACATTCATTTTAACATTTGGGTAATAAATTGGCGGACTAGCAATATGGGAAGTAGCACTTCCCATATGAATTAAATACAAAAATTCGTTTATCTAGAAACTATTAGTGGTAGAATCTTAAAGTCTTAAGTCTGTTCGTTTGTTTGTTTGTTCGTCAATCACGTCTAAACGGCTGGACCGATTTGCTTCAAATTTCGAACATAGTAAAATCTATACTTGGAGAATGTTAGAGGGCAAAAAGGGTAAAATGGGTGGAAAACGGGTAAAATTAGTACTTTTGTAGTAAATACTGATTTTGTCTATCCTTAAGCAAAAGCATTTTCGATTAAACTACTTAATTTGTTACAAATATATATTAGCAAAGTGCCGTTGCGAAAATTGGACCGGAAGGGGACAATAGGCCAAACGGCGAAAATCTGACAAAATTAGAAGTTTTGTGCTTTAAGAACGATTTTATTCTATTCTATGATTTTGTAGTCTCAGACATATGTACATATATTTAGAAATCCCAGCCTTAGGGGAAAAAAACGGGTAAAGATAAATGCATATTTTCATACAATTCAAACTACTTCAATGAATAAATAAAATAAATAAATAAACAAGAAAATATTTATATTTGGGTATGGCCGTCATATGTTGCCCTACACCAGTGATTATGTTACAAATGTTGATTATTTTTTTAATAATAAAGCATTTAAATTAATGTTTACCTTAATTCAGAAATATTTTAACAATTTATTGCCAAAAAATGGATTCTCTAAAAGAGAGTTATATGGGGGCAGGTGGTTAATATGGGCCTATCGTTATAAATGTTGGTAGAGATTTACGTCTACATTAAAGTTATTTATGTAGAATATCGCCGTAATATTAGTGTTTATAAGTGAATTTGAACCATGATGTCCTTTTATGAAGGGGACTTAATATGGGAGATGTTATCAAATGAGGGCCGATCATTACGAAAATCAGCAATGTCATTAAAACTTATATAAAACTAGGTTTTGCCGATTTTTTGGTGTGATACAAGAACTTTTAACATATTTATGACCTCAAAAGCCATATTCAGGGTTGCGATTGTATGGGGGATATGCGAAATAATGGTCCCATTTTAACCATTTTCAATAGGATTCATCCTTGCAGGAGTATGTGCCAAATTTCATCAAATTATCTTGCAAATTGACGAAATTCGTACTTTTGGGAGTAAATACTAATTATTGTCTGTACTCAAACAAAAACATTTCTGATTAAGCTTTTAAAGTGTCTGAAATATTATTATTATGTAGCAAAGTTCCGTTTCGAAATAGGAGAAAAGGCGAAAAAAAACCAATAAGAGTGCTATATTCGGCTGTGCCGAATCTTATAAACCAACCCTTCACCACAGTGTAGGTATTTAAAAAATATCAATTCTATAAAATTTATTTCATTTTCCCGTTTATATCATTATTATAGCAATAGCAAAACGAACAACAACAACGCTAAACGAAATAAACACACAAAAAACAAAATACACAAGGCAGTAAAACCAACAGACATCCAAACATACTAAACGAAATACACAAAAAACAAAAACAAAATACACAACGCAAATTAACCAACAGACATACAAACATACGAAACTGAATACACCAAAAAACAAAAACAATATACAGAAGGCAATGAAACACACAGCCATCCAAACATATGAAACGACCCTGCCAGCAATTTTGTAGTCGACTACGAGAAAAATTCACTTCTAGTTTACTTTTACAGACTGACTATAAGCTAACTACAATTTAATGCAGAGCTGTCCCGAAATTTTGTATTTGGCAACGTAAAGAACCGACTTTTAAATACTAAATACAAGCTAACTATAATGTAATGCAAAAGTGCCTCAAAATTATCTGGAGAGAATTAATTATACCCTACACCACTATAGTGGGGAGGGTATTATACGTTTGTGCTGATGTTTGTAACACACAAAAATATTGGTCCTACACCCACCTTTAAGTATACCGATCGACTCAGAATCACATTTTGAGTCGATTAACACATGTCCGTCCGTCCGTCTGTCCGGCTGGCTGGCTGGCTGTCCATATAAACCTTGTGCGCAAAGTACAGGCAGCAATTTTCAAGATAATTTGATGAAATTTGGACCAAGCATGTTTTTGGCACAAGGACGAAGCCTATTGAAAATGGTTGAAATCGGTCCATTATTTTACCTAGCCCCATAAAACCGTACCTCCCAATTTGGGCTTTTTATGCCATAATTACGTCAAATATACTATTATCTCTCTAAAAATTGGCACAAATAAGTTTTATATAAGTATAAATGACACTGATTTTCGTAATGATCGCCCCTTATTTGACCCTAGCCCCCATACAAACCCCCCTTCAAAAAATGTCTTAAACGTCTAAAATTGACTTGTAACCATTTGTATCGCAATGAAACTCAACTATTATTTAAAAATATATCCTTTTCCCAAATTTAATGAGGATCGGCCCATGTTTGACCTATACTCCTATATAAAGCCTCATTTAGAAAATTTGGTTTTTATCAATAAATTGCTTAAATACTTTGGAATTAAGATAAAATTCAACATAAAAGATTCTTTGTGAAAAATAAAAATTTTTAAAATATACTATATATACTATATGGTCGGCCATGCCCGACTATACTTTCCTACTTGTTGTATTTCAACATGTTTTCTCCTGTTTCTCTATTATTATGATTTTATTTGTTAACTTCAGTAGACTGACTATAAACGAACAACAATGTAATGCAGAAATGTTCCAAAATTTGGTATTTATTAAGGTAAACAACCGACTTTTAAAGACTATAGTCTATATAGCTATAGCTACAAGCTAACTATCATATAATGCGGGAGTACCCCCAAAATTATCTGGAGAGCATTTTGTTTCGACATGTTTTCTCATGTTTCTTTATTATTTGGAATTTTGTTTTTATACCCTACAGTGGGGAGGGTATATTGGATTTGTGCTGATGTTTGTAACATACAAAAATATTGTCTTTTTTATGAAATTTTCAGAGGTTGTCTCGGATTTTTACTTATATCTCCGTTATTTATGGACCGATTTTGGTGATTTTAAATAGCGATCTTCCCGAAAGCATGTCTAACAGAATTATTGAAGATTCGGATCTCGCCGATATCTGGGGTCCTCTGAAAACTGATTTCAACATACAGACAGACAGACGGACATGGCTTAATCGTCTCCGCTATCTATAAGGATCCAGAATATATATACTTTATAGGGTCGGAAAATTACAAACGGAATGCAAACTTATATATACCCTTCTCACGAAATTGAAGGGTATAAAAACAGGGAAAATTTGTATTTATATGTTTTAAGTCTGATTTTTTATTGTACTAAAGTAAAAATATTTTATACGATGAGTTTTTAGTTTCAGAGATATGTGTATTCGAAAGTCCACCCCTATAGGGAAAACAGGCTAATTATGTGTTCCTTTGCTAAATTTTTTGTACTTTTATGAAATTTGAGAAATATATATTTTTTTAATAATATTTTTCCGTAATCGGTCTAAAAATGTGTTTTTCAAAAATGTTTTTGCAAAACATCATTAAAGAGGGAAAGGTTTCTCTCTGACGTGATTTTCTTAATAAATGTTCTAAAACATCGATTTCTGAAATGATACAAAATATATTAAACAAAATACATAACATAAATAATTCAATGAGAAAGAGGGTATGGGTAGTATTTTTGGTACTGTGTTGGTACCTTTTATAAATATTGTTCAAATTCAATGAAATTTCTTTTATAGCTTTATAAGATCACACAGAAATTGTAAGGAGTTTCTTCATAAGGAGACCTTTAGCATTTTTCGATAAATGAATAAGTTAGGGAAAATTAGATTTTTTAGTTTACTCTGACGGGAAAATACTAAAGTATAATGTTATGAAACCACTTAAAACCCCGGGCAACGACGGGTACAAAATCTAGTTATTAATATATTTTTACATCCATTAATATAATAAATAATTGTTTAAATAAGTTGAGTAATAAATTAATTAAATAATTTCTCAAGTAATTACTAGAATATAGACAAGACTATAGACTAGACTATAGACTGCATTATAGACTAGATTATAAACTAGACTATAAACTAGACTATAAAATAGAATTTAGACTACACTATAAACTAGACTAGAATATAGATTAGAGTATAGACTATAGACAAGACTATAAACTGGACAATAGACAAGACCGTAGACTAGAATTTAGACTAGATTATTTGGAATTTTGTTTTTATACCCTACAGTGGGGAGGGTATATTGGATTTGTGCTGATGTTTGTAACATACAAAAATATTGTCTTTTTTATGAAATTTTCAGAGGTTGTCTCGGATTTTTACTTATATCTCCGTTATTTATGGACCGATTTTGGTGATTTTAAATAGCGATCTTCCCGAAAGCATGTCTAACAGAATTATTGAAGATTCGGATCTCGCCGATATCTGGGGCCCTCTGAAAACTGATTTCAACATACAGACAGACAGACGGACATGGCTTAATCGACTCCGCTATCTATAAGGATCCAGAATATATATACTTTATAGGGTCGGAAAATTATATTATAGAAATTACAAACGGAATGCAAACTTATATATACCCTTCTCACGAAATTGAAGGGTATAAAAACAGGGAAAATTTGTATTTATATGTTTTAAGTCTGATTTTTTATTGTACTAAAGTAAAAATATTTTATACGATGAGTTTTTAGTTTCAGAGATATGTGTATTCGAAAGTCCACCCCTATAGGGAAAACAGGCTAATTATGTGTTCCTTTGCTAAATTTTTTGTACTTTTATGAAATTTGAGAAATATATATTTTTTATTAATATTTTTCCGTAATCGGTCTAAAAATGTGTTTTTCAAAAATGTTTTTGCAAAACATCATTAAAGAGGGAAAGGTTTCTCTCTGACGTGATTTTCTTAATAAATGTTCTAAAACATCGATTTCTGAAATGATACAAAATATATTAAACAAAATACATAACATAAATAATTCAATGAGAAAGAGGGTATGGGTAGTATTTATACCCTACACCACTATAGTGGGGAGGGTATTATGCGTTTGTGCTGATGTTTGTAACACCCAAAAATATTGGTCCTACACCCACCTTAAAGTATACCAATCGACTCAGAATCACTTCCTGAGTCGATAAAGCTATGTCCGTCTGTCCGTCCGTCCGTCTGTCTGTCTGTCTGTGTGTCCATGTAAACCTTGTGCGCACTCTACAGGTCGCAGTTTTTGAGATAATTTGATGAAATTTGGAACATGCACTTCTCTTGGTCCAAGGACGAACGCTATTGAAAATGGTTGAAATCGGTCCATTATTTCACCTAGCCCCCATACAACCGGACCCCCGAATAGGGCTTTTGACCTCATAATTATGTTAAATGTTCTGCTATCTCTACAAAAATTGGAAAAGTTTAGTTTTATATATGTCTTAATAATTCTAGTGATTTTCGTAAAGATCGGGCATTATTTGACCCTAGCCCCCATATAAAGTCCCCCTCAGAAAATGACTTGAATGTCCACAATTCACTTATAAACAGTAGTATCACGATGAAATTTGGTACAAATGAGTTTTATATAAACATAATTCCCAACAATAAATTTTATAGGGATCGGACCAAGTTTTACTCTAGCCCCCATATAAGCGTACCTTCCGATTTGGGCCTTTTAGCTCATAACTTTGTCAAATATACTACTATCTCTCCAAAAATCGGCACAACTAAGTTGGATATAATTATAAATAATGATCGGGCCTATAGATTTTATATAAACATTTTATATAAAATGTCGACATTAAATTTTATAAGGATCGGACCAATTTTTGCCCTAGCCCCCATACAACCGGACCTACCGATTAGGGCCTCTTAGCTCATGACTACGATAAATATACTACTATCTTCCCAAAAATTGGCACAACTAAGTTTGATATGTAATTATAAATAACACTGTCATTTTTCGCCATGATCGGAAATAAAAAGTAGCCTATTGCCAGACATACGAATGTGCTGTGAAAATTTGAAGAAAATCGGTTTAGCCGTTTAGTAGTATATAACGTTCAAACATACAAACATATAAACACACAAACATATAAACATACAAACAAACACACATTCATTTTTATACATGTATATAGATAATTCCCAATAATACATTTTATAAGGATCGGCTCAATTTCTGCCTTAGCCTCCATACATCCGGACCTTCCGATTTCGTTCGTTTATCTTTTAACTACGTCTAATATACTACTATCTATCCAAAAGTCGGCACAATGTGGTGATGTTTGTAGCACTCAAAAATATTTGTCCTTATTAAGCTATGTCCGTCTTTGTGACCGTGTAAAACTTGTGTGCACGCAACAGATCGCAATTTTGAATATAATTTGTTAAAATGTGTCACATACTATTCTCTTGATCTACTGACGATGGCTGTTGAAAATGATTAAAATCGGTCTTCTATTTTTCCTAGTCAGCATACAACAGAACATGAACAGACATTATTTGGAACCTATATAAGATTAACAGAAATGCTTAATTATTGAAATTAATCACATTTAATATTCGCAATTGGTGTAGGGTATCATATGGTCGGCCACGCCCGACTATAATTTCTTACTTGTTTTGGTACTGTGTTGGTACCTTTTATAAATATTGTTCAAATTCAATGAAATTTCTTTTATAGCTTTATAAGATCACACAAAAATTGTAAGGAGTTTCTTCATAAGGAGACCTTTAGCATTTTTCGATAAATGAATAAGTTAGGGAAAATTAGATTTTTTAGTTTACTCTGACGGGAGAATACTAAAGTATAATGTTATGAAACCACTTAAAACCCCGGGCAACGACGGGTACAAAATCTAGTTATTAATATATTTTTACATCCATTAATATAATAAATAATTGTTTAAATAAATTGAGTAATAAATTAATTAAATAATTTCTCAAGTAATTATTAGAATATAGACAAGACTATAGACTAGACTATAGACTGCATTATAGACTAGATTATAAACTAGACTATAAACTAGACTATAGAATAGAATTTAGACTACACTATAAACTAGACTAGAATATAGATTAGAGTATAGACTATAGACAAGACTATAAACTGGACAATAGACAAGACCGTAGACTAGAATTTAGACTAGCCTATACTATATAGTAGACTATAGACTAGACTACCAACTAGACTACTAACTAGACTATATATGCATATATTATGTAGTATAACTATTGTTATCAACCAATTAATAACAAAATAAACAAAAATAATAATTATCTTTAAATTACGCAATTGCTTAAATTTCTATTAAATGTCACAACTACTTTGTCTCGGATTACTATTTTATAAAAAATAAAACCAGTCATTCAAGCCACTATTTACATTTTTGTATGAGGTGATATAACACCTCATACAAAAGAACAGCTGTTATTTGACGCTGATTGATCTAACATTTGGTTTGCAAGATCAAATAATTATTTTGCCAAAATGATGTAAATTATTTGACTTTTGGTGTTCACATTGATGAAACAATGACAAAATATTTATTTGCCAGCAAATCAACTTGTTATATGATCATCATCCGCATTGCTGTTTGTTAACATGAAATATTTTATGTTCAGATTTGACAAAGTTTTTCCAATCGTGTTATATATTAATATTATACACTTTTATTATATAAATTTAATTTTAAACCTAATAAAAATATTTAAAATTAAAACAAATTGGTAAATTGATTTTTTTTAATGAAAATATGTATACGATATGCTTGGGCTGCAAAACATCTGTGTGTTTGAACCAAATTATTTTTGCATTGTTTGATGAAACAATACCATCAAATATTTGTTCAAGTCTGCACATGAAATAAATATTGAGTTTGTTTGACGCAATTTTTTAAATATTTTATAATAAATATTTGGAGCAAATATTTTACAGGTCTGAACGTAACTTTACCGAACTCTGAAAATAAATGGCAGCACTTATTTTCTTATTATAAACCACTGAACATTTTGTAAACTTTTTAAGTACAGAGTTGTTACATTGTAAACATTTATGGTTTTATTCATAAAAAATTATTTTAGGCTTATTAATCAATTTTAGGCAAAATTCACAAAAATCGTATTCATAAAAGTCAAATAGCTTAAAAAATTTTTAATTAAACCTTTGACAAATATAAGATTTTTATTGCATGCTCAACTAAATTAAAGTCAACAATAAGTTGAGTATTAACAATTTATTTTTTAGATCTCAGCTTTTTCGCTAATTTTAGAGTGATAGCGAAAACTAATTATGATTTATTTTTAAATTAAATATAAAAATTATAATTTTATCGTTTACAAATTTAAAAAGATTTTGGAAAAAATTCCAATTACATGTTATATGTACACAGAGGCAAAAATAAATATACACGCCTGGTATCAAATTGACACAAAATTTTTCAATAACATCCATTGTCAAGTATATACAGTGAATCAACTAAGTTTTTTGCCCACCTTTTTTTAAGAGAATTTTGTTTTTTGTTCATAAATAAAATTCAAAAAAACAGGTAAAAAGTAAAATTATGTTTTCCAATTGAAAATAGAGATTATGTAGAATGGGAAAACCAAGAAAAAAAATATTAAAATAAAAATTTTGGTGCATTTGTTGTTGCATTTTATTATTTTTCATCAGAATTTGCACGTCAATAAAGTATTTTAATTTCCAGTTAATTTCGTTGGGTTTTTCAAATTATTTTTTAATTGCTTTTTGGAATTTATTGTTTTATTGTTAAAAGGACACGTGTTAAGTATTTTTCAATTGTAATTTTCAAAAATCATATCTTTATTGTGTGAAACTGTGTAGTTATTTGCGTCAAAAATGTTTAAAGGGAAATACTGAGGCAATTATTATATATTAGTTTATATTTTTAGAACAAGTATAAATCAATGAAATTCAATTATGAGATGTTTAATCAATCATTAAAAAATATAAAATATAGAAATTGATGAAATAACACAAAGAATTATTAAAAAAACGCACCGAGTTGTCTTTCAAAATCTTTAACTGCCAAAGGAGAGCGACTTGTATCCAAGCAAAAACCACTGAAGTCCTCATTTTTCTTCTCCAAAGTCCATATACGAACTTAAAAGAACACTATGTTTAAATTTAGACCTCTAAACAGACCATAGGTTGCTTGGAAACAATATAAAGTGACCTATCGTGTGGTACGGGAAAAATACTTAATTTAGATATTTACAAATAGAGGCGGTTCTCATCACCTAAGATCCACAAAAGCAATATTTTTCAGCTAATACATACACTTATCACCAAACCCAAATCAAGAATAACTATCCAAATCCAACTACGCCTACTGTATTTTATTCATAAAATAATGCATTCAAAATATGAGGTAGAATATCAAGATTCTAGCATGTAATAGTTCTATAGTGGTAAACGGTGATATCCCCATAGTTAGAGTGGCTAGGATGGTACTTAGTGTTAGCTTTATTGAATAAGAATCAATATTATACAATTCTAAATGAAATTCACACAGTACTCCCCAAATAGATGGGGTTTCCGTAATCTAGTTTTTATTTATCAATACAAAATGACCAAAAACCCAGATTATATTTGTTATAATCTATAGATTTATACCCCACTAAAATTTTTTTCTAGGTCCAAATCCATTGATTTCCTAATATATCATGTATCCAATTCAAAATTACTTATTATTTTCGAAATTAAATCAAAGAAACGATAGATTTCATGTTAAGTCAAATATTGAAAAATTCTTATAGGTATATAAAATAATAAATCGGTTAAGAAATGTCCAAACTTAGTCGTTCCACTACTAAAATATCTAAAAAATGTTTTTCTAATACATAGCAGTAATAAAAATATTAAATTTTATAAAATAATGCAGCAATATTAAAAAAATGAACAAAAAACCTAAAAAAGCAAAATACTTTATTGACCTTAAAAATTAACAATACGTTCACATTTTATCAAAAATCTCGTTAATTAATATCACGATTTTACTTTTTATGGTAGAAAATTAAAATATAAGATATTCTTTAAAAAGTACAACAAACAAATTGCTTTATCTTGCTAAAAATAATTGTTCAGATAAAGTTTTTTTCTTAAAATTTATAAAATTTTACATAGGCAAATTACTTAATTGATTCACTGTACATACATACATACAACAACATGTAATGTAGTCCACGCAATTTTGTCAACATTGCAACAATTCGTTGTCGCAATCTAAACCTTATGCACATTCGTTGTCTAAATGTGGTAAGCTCACTATTGGCAACGCATTTTGTGCTTACCACGTTTGTTAACTCATCAAACAGTACTTGTTTAATATAATTCATATACCGGCGCTAGTATCCCTGCCAGCAATTTTGTAGTCCACTAGGAGAAAAATTCACTTCTAGTTTACTTCTAAAGACTGACTATAAGTTAACTACAATGTAATGCAGAGCTAAACAACCGACTTTTAAAGACAAGCTACAAGCTAACTATCATATAATGCAGGAGTAGTGTCGCCAGATGTGGGGATTTGTCCCCAAATTGGGGATTTCAAGTTTTATTTTGGGACAGATTTTCGTGGGGAGGGATTTGGGGATTTTCGTAAAATTTGGGGATTTTTTTTATAATTTTTGCGCTATTTTTAGGGATTTTTATATTCAAAAAAAGTTATCTTCGATTTTCATAATACTAACACTAAAATTAGAATATAGTCTAAGCGATCACATACATATAATGAATGGGACCATTAGGAGATTTCAAAAATGTTTTATTTCAGTGAATAATCAACAGTATTTTCATACAAATTAAATAAATTTATAATTAATTTTCGACGAACAATTTATTTTTTGTTAAAAATTTTGAATTCTTTTTGTTCATCAAAGACAAAAATTTTAAACTAGAAGTTAATTTTCTAAAGATTCCTATGGTCGCATTTGAATTTTTGTATATGTTGTCTTTGACATTATAACCTAATTTTAGTATAGGAATTATTAAAAAATACATTTTTAAGATATCTTTGGTCATGATTTTTTTTGGAATTTGTTTATAGGATAACATTTATAGGATAACCGTAAAACTGCGTTTCTAGTTTTTCATCTTCTGATTTTTTCTCCTTTTTATACCCTCCACCATAATATAAGTTTGTCATTCCGTGTGTACCACCAAGAAATATTCATCTGAGACCCAACAAAGTATATATATTCCGGGTCTTTATCAAATTCTGAGTCGATTTAGCCATGTCCGCCTGTCTGCCTAAAACATGCTCACATTAAAACTAAGCTAAAGAAATAAACCAAATTCACCAAAAATATTTATTATTGTCCTAAGCAGTTTGGTATTGCAAAATTGGTTAACAATGTCAAAAGTTATAAGTAAAAATTTCAGACTACATCGAAAAAAATTATGTTTTCTTCCTAATTCTTAAACAGTTTTCTCCGCAACTACAAAAGATAATTCGATGAATTTTTTTACCCAGGGATCAATTATATTCAAAATCATAACAATCAATCCAAAATGTCCTATAGCCCCCATACAAAGGTACATATTGCCGGAAATGGATTTATCGTTAATAACTTCCACAAATATATCAGTATCCACTCAAAATTTTGCACATATAAAATATAATATGAACAGAAATCACACCAGTAACGTAGATTATTATCGGTCCACAATTGATCATGGCTCCCATATAAAGCCTACTTCCGATAATAACTTAAACGCGTATATATCATTGATAAAAAAAGCTATCCAGATAAAATTCGACATAAATATGGCTTGTGTATGTATCAATCACTCTACGAATTTTTTTAGGGATAAGCCCGTAATTGGTCGTTGCTCCCATATAAGGTCCACTTCCGAAAATCACTTAAACGCACATATTTCATTAACTAATAAAGCTAGTGGAGTAATATTCAACACGAATATGTTTTGTATATATATAAATCATTCAGCGATTTGTTTTTCGAATTAGTCCACAATTGGTCATAGCTCCTATATAAGGTCCTCTTCGGAAAATCACTTAAACGCGCATATTTTATTGATTAATAAAGCTATCGATATAAAATTCGGCACGAATATGTTTTGTGTATGTATCAATAGCTCTACGATTTTTTTCCAGATAGGCCCGTAATTGGTTATAGGTCAACTTCCGAAAATCACTTAAACGTACATATTTTATTAACTAATAAAGCTATCGGGCTAAAATTCAACGTGAATATGTTTTGTGTATATAGAAATGATTATGCAAAATTTTTCCCGAATCTGTCGATAAATAATCACAACTCCCATTTAAGGATCATTTCCGAAAATAACTTAAATGCACAATTTCATTGACAATAAAAGTTATCGGTATAAAATTCAACTTGAATATGTTTTGTGTATATATAAATCAGTACACGAAGTTTTTCCAGATCGGTCAATAATTAGTCATAGCTCCGTTCACTTCTGAAAATCACTTAATACCACATAATTCATTATTAAATTATTATATCCGGATAAAATTCAACATGAGCATGTTCTGTGTATAGATAAATCTATGTTTTCTAATTGGTCCATTATAAGTCGTAGCTCCCACATAAGGAAAAAAACATCGTTTCAAAAGCAATAAAACGAGTATATTTCGTTAAAAATATCGACGTCGGATTAAAACTCGACAGAAATATGGTTTGTAAATATACAAATCATCCTCCTAAATTTGTTTTGCATCGGCACTTAATCACTTAATATACATTTTTTTCGACCTAATCAAAATAAGTTACATAAAGAAATTACTAAATGATGGTACCCTCACTACGGAAACTTAACCTATGAAGAGTTATCTAAAAACTAGAAACATTGTTAAACGGGTTTTAATAACAAGTAGCTGATGGAGGTTATTTAAGATTCGGCATAGCCGAATATAGCACTCTAACTTGTTAAGAATATAAAAATATATTAAAATATTTCTATCTAATAGTTTTCGTCAATATGGGTATCAAATTAAAGAGGCCAATCTATGAAAATCAAAATTATATTTTGTTTTTTTTTACTTTTCAGGACGAAAAAGTGTTTATAATGTTTTCTGAAAATTTCATTCCTTTATATCCTTGAGAATTTTTAATGTATTTTTCTCCAAAATACATTCATAAATATTGTTCTTATAACACTATTAGTTAAGTGGCTAAAAAAATATATTATTACTCTAATATTAAAAAATGTATTTCTTTTTAAATAAGAAAATTTTATATTTCCTTTAGATCAGAAAATTGAAAATTGGTTATATATTTTTTCTCTACTTTCACTCGTATTTGGTTTTGTTCCAGTCCAAAAAGTAATGTCCAATATTTTACTCACATTTATTTCCTTATGTATCAAGAAATTAATTTTTTTCATATTAGAGTTATAATATAATTTTTTACGTCTTAAATAATAAAGCTATAGAAACAAATTTTAACATCTATTTATTTAAAAAAAATATAATTTTTCGTCCTGAAAAATAACAACAAAAAACATTTGATACCCATATTGCCTAAGCTAATTCAGTAAATATATTTTAATAAATTTGTATTCCTTTAAAAAGAAAAAACGACCAGAAAACTATAAACTGAAAATGCAGTTTCACTTTAAATGACCTCTAGTATCATATATGTATATGGTCTCGTTCAATTCCAATAAAAAAGATTTAAAATTGTATCACGGTGTAACAATAAAATTTTTTAAGAATTGCCATACTAGAAACATAACCACTAATTTAAAACTAAGAATAATAAAATCAGATAAGTAGTTTAGAAAATAGGCGATATTAAACATCATTTTTCAAAAATATAAATTTTGGACTTCAACAAAACGTAACGAATTTGAGAATTTTGGATAACTTAATGCAAATAACGTATGTTCGAAATTTCATTTTTTGTTCGAAATTTTTAAAAATTACCCATATTGATGTAAACATCAGAAAGATTTTCGGAATAGGTCCTTTAATGGGGATTTGGATTAAATTTGGATTCCTTGAACAAATAATTTCTGTTAAATGTTATCTTTGCCATGTACGTCTGTGCGACTATTGAAATTTTCTAAAGACCGCAAATATTTTCGGAATCCAAATAATTCTGTCAGACATACTTTCGAGAAGTTTCTTATTTGAAATCAACCAAATCCGTCCATAAATAACGGAGATATGAGCAAAAATCAGAGACAAGCTCTGAATATTTCATCAAAAAAGACAATTTTTGCATGCTTTGACAAAGAAGCAAAAACAACATTGCTTATTGGAAAAAAACATATGTTTGGATGTGTGTTGGTTTTATTGCTTTGTGTAATTTTTTTTTTGGTCCGATCCTCATGAAACTTGGTAGAGAGTTATAAGAATTGTTTATGTTGAATTTCGTTGTTATACATGCCTTTAAAAGATAATTAACGTTAAAGTAATTTTCTAATGAGGACCTAAATAGGGCCAAGGGAAATATGTGGCCCAATAATTGCCATTCTTTATAGTATACTTTCTAGTTTTAACTGTATTCTGGGGCCATATTCGAAATCAAATTCCGATATTGCGCCTTTTAAATACCATACAGTGTCTATCAATGGCAAATATTTGCGTCGGACGGATATGAGAGTTTTTCATGAAAAAATTTTTTGGGGACATCAAGCTTAAGATTGGGGATATGAGTCAAACATTTTCTGGCAACACTGTGCAGGAGTACCCCAAAATTATCTGGAGAGCATTTTGTTTCGATATGTTTTCTCATGTTTCTTTATTATTTGGAATTTTGTTTTACATTTTTGTCATTTTCTTGTATACATTGTGAAATTAGAGTCAGTAAATTGGAAAAAAGGTTGAATATTTCAAATCTCGGTCCCTAAATTCTAAATTCTGCTGATTGATACTGTAAATATAATACATTAACAGTTAACATTACACATAACATTTTAAAATTTATTTTAGATTTGGATCAATGGGAATCAATGAAATAATTAACAAATCATTCATAATTTTATGGATACCGGTGTTATTATTAGTTCCCCTGCAGAAAACTGATGTACATACATACATATATTAATTTTAACGAACTACTATCATTACTTGTATTAAAGCGAAGTGTAATTTAGATAACTAATAGTTAAATTTTAAATACATGTATACATATAAATATTAAAATGTAATTTATTAATGCAGTAGTGAATACAAAAGAAAGCTATTCCTTGACTTTTCTGCAACTAACATTAAGTTAGTTAGTAAAGAGTTAACTTTAAGCTAATTTTTTAGTAACTATGTAACTTTAAGCTAGTTGTAAAATATGTAAAAAAAATGTTGAATCGAATAAATGTCATCTATTTTCATTTCCAAAATCTGGTCGCCTTATGTGTGGTCCAATTATATCATCCCAGCTAGAATTTGGAAGATTGTTGGATGATTAATCAGTAAACTGTTTCATTTTTGACTCCTTTTGATGACCTAAACGTGATTAATAAGTTGAGCGCTTAAAAAATTTTTCGAAAATGATCTCGATATATGATTGAAAACTGATTATTTGAAAAACAATAACAAAATATATAGCAATCATAAATTGAACACCCTGGTGTTTAAAATACGATGGTTTTAAAAACTTATTTTGTGATCATATTTCGACCAGTTGGAAGATCAAAAATTGTTTCTTTTGTAATTGTTTTTCTTTGCAATGAAATAGCAACACTTACATCTAAAAATGACTCAGAATTTCTGAGTCAGAAACGATTAAAAAATGAGTCAGAACTGATTAGAAAATGGGCTCAGAAAAAACTCTTTTAGAAGAGTTGGCAAAAAATTTTGTGTGGCCTAAAATAATTTGATATAATTCTCATTTCGTTTATAAAATTAAATGTATAAGTATTTCAATTTGTGTGATATTCATAAAGTCGATTTTCTGTCAAGGAAATTGAAATTATTTATATTATGCATAATTTGTTTAATTTTCCTGGAAAATAAAATTTAATACATATTAATAAGTTATTAATACTTACCATTTTCCTACTCTTCTTTTACTTTCACTTTAATTTAATAATTTATAGACAGATTTGTTCCTTTTTTGTACCTACTCTGCAGTACGACAAACTATTTCGGCTGCGGCGATATCAACACCCACTAAGAACTACCACTAGTTTCAACCCACTATTAATGTTATTTACTAGTGAATTTAACATGAGGATGTCATAGATAAAAAGAAAAAATAATCTTAAAACTGAGGTTGATCTTGGTTTCTATAGATTTGTAGTTAGAAGCTCTCACCACCTCTCTCTTGTTTATACAAAGCTCTAATTGTTTTTATAAATAACATGTAATTTTTGAAGCAATTTTTGCATTTTCTGCTTCAGTAAATGCAAATGGTCAGCATTATATTTCGTCTGAAATGTGCCATGCGGTTACTTAAAACAATACATGTGGCTATCAAACTTAGATTTTTAAAACATATGTATATTTTTTATGGAATTTATCTCATTTACCAGAGGTAACTAGTTATTTGGATATGCGGTAACTCCGGTCCACACTATTTTTGGGAAACTTTCGATTTTGCGTGAGAGAGAAAGAGAAAGAAATATCATTCATCTTTCTCGCGGTACGGAGTTCCTCGTACCCGGAAACTTGTTTTGTTATTCTTCTCATTCGTACAAAAACAAATCAATGCAATTAACACGTAGTTTCTGAAACAAAAGTTTCTATGTGTAGACATTACGGAAACTTTAAAAGAGAATTATGAAAAAGTTTCTCAACTAAAGTTTCCGAGTGTGGATCGGCACTAATATAACTAGTGAAAGGTGCCAATTGACACTTTCCGTACTATAGGGTTGTGACGTACATATTAGGGTTGTCAATTATTCGAATAAAAATTTACTATATTTTTTCATTCAGTAGTAGTAGTAGATTACATTTTAAAAATTATTCGACTATTCGAACGAATAACATTTTTTATTCCAATAATTTAATAAAATATATATAAAACTTGCTAAACACCTCCAATAGATAGAGATAGAGTAAAACAAGTAGGAAAGTATAGTCGGGCATGGCCGACCATATAATACCCTACACCATTTTTACCTTAATTCCAAAGTATTAAGCAATTTATTGATAAAAAACAAATTTTCTAAATGATGCTTTATATAGGAGTAAAGGTCAAACATAGGCCGATCCTCATTAAATTTGGTAAAAGGATATATTTTTAAATAATAGTTAATTATGTTGAGTTTCATTGCGATACAAATGGTTACAAGTCAATTTTAGACATTTAAGACATTTTTTGAAGGGGGGTTTGTATGGGGGCTAGGGTCAAATAAGGGCTTATTTGTGCCAATTTTTAGAGAGATAATAGTATATTTGACGTAATTATGGCATAAAAAGCCCAAATGGGGAGGTACGGTTGTATGGGGGCTAGGTGAAATAACGGACCGATTTCAACCATTTTCAATAGGCTTCGACTTTGTGCCAAAAAAAAATGCTTGGTCCAAATTTCATCAAATTATCTTGAAAATTTCGGCCTGTACCTTGGGCACAAGGTTTACATGGACAGCCAGCCAGCCAGCCGGACAGACGGACGGACGGACATGTCTTAATCGACTCAAAATGTGATTCTGAGTCGATCGGTATACTTAAAGGTGGGTGTAGGACCAATATTTTTGTGTGTTACAAACATCAGCACAAACGTATAATACCCTCCCCACTATAGTGGTGTAGGGTATAAAAAGTTTAACTAACTTGTCTTGCGAATGTTTTTCAAACTGCAGTATTAGTATTAGAAAAATATGTCTATGATTTTCTTAAACATGCTTTATATGGGGAATAGGGTTAAATACCTAGGTTAAAGTTACGTTGATAGAAGGATGTACACCAGAGTGCTCCAAGCTTGTATGAAGAAAAAAAAATTATCCGACAGGGCGTCCCCCTCTCTGGAATTGTTCTATGGCTTGTAAAACTATGTCATGCAAAAAATTAGGCTGATAGAATAACGTTAACAGGTGCCGCAAGGGCTCCGAAGTTTCCAAGTGCATTTACAAGGGGAAAAAATTGTTTTTTTCCCCTTGTAAATGCACTTGTCAGCTATGGTCAAAAAAGTTTGATTTTTTCAACGGCCGTTTCAAATCTCCAATTTTAGTTTTTTTGAAACTTTGTTAAACTAATTTCAAAATTTTTAGAAGATCTCATGGGGATTTATGGAAAACAGATAAGTGAATAAAACGGTGGAAATATTAGATCAATAATTCTCACAGATTAGCTGTACCTGCGATTTGAACTCTGTGTATTTCGGGAAAATCGCATTTTTTTGTACAATTTTAGAAAATACGTATTAATTATTTACTGTTGCACATTTTAAACAAAATATTTGCAGAGTATTTAAGACCAGATAATATAAAATATATATTCCAAATTTTATTCAATTCGGACATTCTTAACCCAAAAATAGATAATAGATATGACTGGAATTTTTATTATAAAGTCTTATGTTTAAAATAATAGCTATACAAATAAAATTAACCCTTTAAAATACATGGGACAAATTTAATTTCTTACTTGTTTATGTATGAAATTATGCAAAATCTTTACCCTTAATAGATATATATTTAATTAAAAACATAGTTAAAAAGCACATATTTCTATTTCAAAATTTAAAATAAATATGTGCAAATAAAGCCAAAAAAATATTTGCTACTTTAAAACTAACAAGTTAGGGTGCTATATTCTGCTGAGCCGAATCTTAAATACCCTCCACCATCTACTTTTATATTAATAACCTCTTAGTTAATCAAATATTTGTGGAAATAGGGTTTCTCATCTTTTCTAATAGGACGAGCAAATATTAAATATTTTAAATCTGTTACAATTGCAAGTTTTTTCGCAGCATTATTAACACGATTTTCTATAATATTTTATAGCGCCTTAAAATATGCAAAATTACTATTAATTATATACGGTTAAAGTGTTTTTACAGTAACATTTTTGTAAATAAAAGTTATATTTCTGTCAAAATTTGTATCTATATATGTAGCTATTTTGTAATAAGTCATGTGCATTAAAGTGATTTTCGGAAGAGGCTTAGTATGGGACCGATGGGACCCTTATTATGGACCGATCGTGAAAAAAATTTTAAATAACATTTTGTATACATAAATAATGTCTGTGTCAAATTTTGCATGTGTATTATTGTTTGTTAATGAGTAATTTGAATTTAAGTGATATCTGGGAGGGGACCTTATATAGGAGCTATGAACAAATATGGGCCGATCGTAATTTTTTTTAAATACAATTTTTGTAAGGATATCATTATTTGGTAATGAGTTATGTGCGTTTAAGTGATGTCTTGGAGCTAAGTCCAAATATGCTCATTTTCATATATTTTACATACGGAATGACAAAGTTATATACCCTCAATCACCACTGATGGTGGTGGAGGGTATAAAAAATATTATTTGTTTTAGATTAATATTATCTCTAAATTTCAGTTTTCCACACATGCCTTGTTGTGAAGATGAGAGTACAAATATTTCTTCCCTTCAAACATTTTCTATTGCGGAAGTTACCCGTGTGAAACTTCCAAATGTGCTAAAAGTTCGTCAGCGATATTGCGAAAGTATACGAATTCTTGTCACCAGTCGGGAAGAGCTGACTCTTCTTGAAGACCCGCAGAAGAAACTTCTAGATGACTCTTGGAAGTATAGTATTTCCAAAGACTCTGCTAGATGTGACTAGGAAGTGATTCGGAGTGACTTCTTATGTTAATTTAGAAGTGTTCTTATCTTATCTTCTAAAAGTGTACCTATCTTATCTGCTAGAAGATGAGTTTTCTCTTCTTCTATTTGTATACTCACCAACATAAAATCTATAAAAATAAATCTAAATAAAATGAAGTTTTATAGTTTTTATTGAAATAATGAAGAAAAATAATTAATTTAACAACTAATTTAAAAAAAGTAATATGATTATGTATGAAAAATTAGAATTATTACCTTAATAATAAGATAATTTTCAGAAAATCTGTATTAATATTCCAACTGTTGACTGGTGCACTTTCAAAAATTGTAAAACGTTGGACTCTAAAATATTACTGCAGTTCTTCATAAATTTTATGATCATTCTATCAAATTGTAAAGGTTTTATTTTGGAACGCATTAATGAAATGAACAAAAATAATATTGAACATACATACATACTTATGTATTTATTTAAATTACTTGTTATACTTTAGCAAGAAATAAAAATTGGATTCTCTTCTGCCCAATACATTTCCCACCAAAGTTTAAACGGTCAGGTTCAGTTTTTAAATTTTCTGCAAATAATCGACATTTTAAATTGAACCGCGTAATGAAATTATACTTATATAACTTACCAGATCCATTTTAATATTTAAATTTGGCTAGAAGTATTTTAATTTGCTATTCTTTTCTAAAAAATTCAAATAATTAAAAATTAATTTATTTATTTATTTATTGTTTTGGGTCAATAAAAAAACATTACCTTTCATGAAATTTTTTTAAAACAACAATAAAACATGGAATTAAACCGTCTATAAAGATCTTTAACTATTGAGTCATGGATTATTTTTATAATTATTTGCAGTGGCTAACGATAGGACCCTAACGACCCTAACGATCAATAAAAAAAACATTACCTTTAATGAAAATTTTTTAAAACATTAATAAAACATGGAATTAAACCGTCTATAAAGATCTTAAACTATTGAGTCATGGATTATTTTTAAAATTATTTGCAGTGACTAACGATAGGAACACGTTAACGACCCTAACGATTGGCAATAGAAAGAGCTGGTGCTAATAACTCGTATCCTATTAAGCGACTATAAAGCTCTTAAAGGAAATTGTATGAGCTTTCTTTTGAGCAAAAAAGAAAAGCGCATTTTGAAAAAAAATAAACTTAAAAAAAAATATTAAAAAAAATTAAATTTTTTTTGGAAACATTGATGAAATACACACCTCGAAAGAATTACAAGAAAATTAGGCGCATGGCTTTACAACTAATTTATTTTTCATATTCTTGTAACGTGTTTTTAAAAGCTCTTGGGGATGCTGTTTAGAATCCGTCAAATGTCAAACATTTTTTAACTAAAAATATATTTTTTGAAATGTTTTCATTTTTATGTCGATGATTTCATAATAATTATAAGGCACAACTTGAATATTATGTAAAATTTTGATTTCTGTATTATTTTTTTATTTTTTTTTCTCAAATTGGTAAGATTTAAGCAAAGACAAGTAAATTATAAAAATAAATTTTATTTTTTAAAGTTAATTTTCAAAAATATTTTAAATGTGTCGACTAAAACGAACACTGATGTCTCAAGTCATAATGTATATAAAGGTAGGAGATTCATATCGATTATTATTATATTGTACAAATTCTACCCTTTTATAAAAAATATTTTAAAATTTCTAAACATTTTTCGAAAATTTACGTCAGTTTTAGGGTTATCATATTGCAAGTCGTGCAATTAAGGCCCTATTTGTAATGAATATTAAATTATAAAGCAAATTAGTTCTGAATGTAACGAAAATTTTAATTAGTAGAATTTAATCATTGTTTTTACTGTTAAACATGACATTTTATGACTTAAACATAACCTTACTTAAATGAATTAATTATCTAAAAAGGCTTTCGCTAAAACCATGGCCTAGTGGAAAAACTCTGGAATATTTTATACAAAACGATCATAAAACATTTAAATTTAGCAAATCATGTAGTTTTCAAGGTCATTTGGTAGATATGTGGAAAAATATAAAAACTTAAAATTTTGTGTCTGTGTCTGCGTGAATTTTACCTATTTTAGACTTATAAATAAATGAGGAGATTAATTTATTTTATAAAAACTAACTTCTTAGATCGTAAATAAAATCTAATGAAAAATAAATAAAACCTAATGAAAAATATTTTTCGTAAGAAAATACTATTTTTAGCGAAAATATCGCCATAAACCTCCTTAAATTGTTAAAAAGAAGCTATTTCATTGTAAAATTCGCAGGTCTTTGTATAAGTCTTACAGCAAAATTTTTTCATTGAACTTCTGGGAAGTACAAATCGACACTTTTATTAAAGTTCTGATGTTTCTATATAAATATAAAATATACAAATAAAATATACAAGTATATGTATATAATTGACAAAAGTTCCCATTATCTATAAAAATACCAACAACAAAAAAATTAAATGGTTGTAAATTGTCAAGTCCTTGCTTATTTAAAAATTATATGTTTTTATTCCTTAAGAATTAAACACAAATTTCCATGCATATTAAGATCACAGTCAACTTGTACCCTATAATTATTTCCTATGAACTTTTTAAATTATTTGTTGTAATATTTGCAAATATAAAATTACATAGAATATTTTTTATACAAATAACGTGTACTTATAAAAATATTTTATGAAATAGTACATAATAAATTTTAGATCAAAATATGTTATGTTATTTTAACAAAAATGTTGTACCTTATAATTCTTTCGAGGTGTATAGCTATCTAAATTCCTTTGGACAATTAATATACATATAATGAATTCCATGAGAAATTTATTAAGAATTGACCGATGGTCTTCAGATTTCTTTAATTTTTGTAAACACATACTCTATTAGACATATAAGACATATCTACATTAAATTCTTAAAAATTCCAAAAAACGCGAGTTTTATGGCGATTTTAATTTGTTCAAAAAGTACAAAAAAATCTAAAAGGTATTAGAAAAGTTATTAAATAAATCACGCAGTGGTTTTATAAAATCGTACAATTGCATTTAAGTTTTTTAAAGTACTGAAAATTATTTTTCATGTAACAGACATTTCATAAAAATGATTCTAAGTTTAAAACAAAGTTGTTAAAACTAAAGTACATTATTTCAGAATCAGAATTATGATGCAAATATTTAAATTCAATTACCACTAATGTACACTTTCATAAAAATGAATTTCTAAATAATATTTTTTAATATAAATGCATTTTTGATGCAAATCTTTAAATGTCTATAAATAACTCTGAAACCAATAAGAGTGACAAAATTTTAAATAAAAAATATGTTCATTAAACATACTAGACATATGGAAATGAGAGCCGTTTAGGGTTGTTAACTTATTCCTAAAGCTAGGTACTCTGTTCAAAATTTCGGGCGAAATGCTTTTTTTTGGCGAAATAATTTCGCAAAAGCAGTACTCTGATCTTATTGTGAAAAACATTGTAAAATTTATCTGGCAACCTTGTTTTCCAACTTACGAAATAACATAAGCAGCACTTCTTTCGCACGAAATTAAAACAAACAGCTGATTACATTTTATTGTTTTTCCCAAAATTATTATTTCTCGAGCCGAAAAAATTACAAAATCATTAAAAAATGATAAACAAAACAATAAATTTACTTCACAAGCGCTCAATAACATATTTTTATTCATTTTAAATAAAAAACACTGAATAGTTTATATTATTAAGATTTATTTTATATTCAGCTTTCAAAAAACATATGGTTTTTGTTTACGTATTTAAAGCAATGGTGCATACTTTATAACAATAAAAGCGAAAAACTTTCCAAAATCGCGACATAGACTACATTTGTTGCACATCAAATTTTTCGCATGAAAAAAATAAAATTTTTCGCAACGTTGAACAGAGTACCAACCAGGCTTAACATAGTATTTTAATGTAAAATATGGCAACTTACTTTTCAGTTTTATTTATATAATCCTTGAAGATAATTACTTTTTGGCATTTATTTAATAAATTTCACCAGCTAAAAAAACCTTATTAAATGTTTATTAACAGTTGATTTTTAACACAACACTGTCATATTGTTTTTTACTAATTAAGATTCACAATATATTAATTACACTATTTTTCTATAAATATTAAATTCAATAACTAATTTAAATTTTACAATGAATAATTGAAACTGAACATTACAGGACAAAACACAAAACATCACTGAACCTAGCAAAATTTCTGCATTATTTATTTTTATTTTTTTCGCGTTTACGTTAAAAAATGGAGTATTTATATTTTTTTCTTTGGTTTTGTACTATTCTAACTATCATATAGAAGTTTTAAAATTAATGGTTATAAACCGGTTAACCGAAAACCCGGTTTTTATTGCATATTTCGGTTTTTTGCAAATCGGTTTTTTTAAAACCTTGGTTTTTGGTTAACCGGGTTATCCGGTTTTTAAGTCTCGGTTAACCGGTTTCAAAAAAATCTAATTTTTAGTACAAAATTGTATGTTTTCTTTGATTTTTTATTATGATTTTTAAAAATTCTGGATAGATATTTCTAAACATTATTTTCCGTTTGTGCATTTGAAGATTGTTAAACAAATGTTAGGAAATGTTAAAAATATATTATGTATATAAAATGGAGATTTACAATTTCAGAAAACTAGTAAAAGATTGACATTTAAACCAATAAAAAATTAACTATTTAAACAAATTCCAACCATTATATGAAGAAATTTGTTATATATTAAGACGAATAAATAAGTTTGATGATAAAATGCAGGATGCATTTACTTGTTTACTGCTACTGAGTATAATAAAAATCGAGATGTTTCTCAAACGTTCTCAAAACGGACTTTATTTATCGAAACATAAGGATTGTTGTTGCTGTCCGAGAATTTATGCTGCTGGGGATTTTACAAACTAATGGCGCTTAGGTTGATTGACAGGAAGTCAGAATGACACCACGAGTCTGAACACTATTTATACTTGATGATCCTGGACATAATTTTTTTATTGATATAGATACATTATATATTCAAAGGTCAATTTATCCCTCCTATGGCAACTCCATATACCTAACGAATTTCAGATCTGTATAAGTTTGTTTTCTTATGATATATTAATGTACATATGTATCTATACTAAAAAGTGCAAATATCTTATTAAGTAATTCATAATATTTCGCAAAATGACGTTTTTCAACTAAATATTATAATATTTTAAAGATTTCCAGAAATATCGGTTAACCGGTTTTTTATACTCGGTTAACCGACAAACCGGTTTTCTAGAAATGGTAAATTTTCGGTTTACCGAAAAACCGGTTTTTCAAAAAGTCAGTTTTTTATAAACACTATTTAAATTGTATAATTGCAGAAGATGAATATTCGAAAACAATGTATTTTGTTTTTGTAAAATCTGTGCCTCATCTGACAATCATCCAGAAGTGACTACAATGTACACTTCCAGATGATTAAAATGCAACATTAATGTGTACACTCTTCAAACTATCTTCCAGAAGTGACATATATTATATGGAGTTTGACAACGTCTGGCTAAATTTCCATGAACAAAAAAACAATCCTCTGTTCAAATGACTTCAGCTTATTAGTTTCGCCATGCAAGATATATTAATTATAATGTAGTGTCCATGGCGAAACTAATAAGGTGAAGTCATTTCAACAGGTGATTGTTTTTTTGTTCATGGAAATTTAGCCCGAAGTTATCAAACTCCATATAAAAAATGTCATGAATTCGCCTCAAAATGAAATGACCTTATAGTCTATTCGCCTTGGTAGTGTCCAAGGCGAATTCAGATAAGGTGGTGGCAGTTCTGCAACAACAACATTTTACATGTATTTTGTTTTTGCATTTGGTTACATATATGTCAAAAACCATAAGTACGGCGAATTCATTTCATGAAAACTTTTGTAAATTTTTATATTTTATTAAAAAATAGAGATAAATATATTCAAATTTGTGAAGAAAATATATTCTGAATTGAATAATGTTTGTTTCAAACGAAAAATTCTATTCCGGCATATTAATTTGCAAAATTTACCTAAGTGCCTGAAGTTAAGTAAAACTTAGTTTTTGTGAAAAATAAACATAAATAATTACATATTCATGAAAAAATTATATTACGAATGAATGAATCTTTGTTGCGAATGGATAATTCTACCCCGGCGGGTAAATACCTCATATGGATTTTGTTATAGAAAGCGTTCCGGAACACTTTTTTAAGTTAATCTCTTTATTTACATAGTGTATATGTATATAAAACAATACTGTTTAATTTCTTAGATTTCAAAATTGAGCCATAACGTAGTTGCCGCTGTCCGGCTTAATTCTTCATATGTGTTTCTTTATTAGGGTGATCTGCTCGGGTTTTCAACCGGTTTTTTCTGCTTTACCAGTGTCGGTTTTTTTCTAAATGTTGATTTTTCGAATATCGAATAACGCGGTTTTTTACTTTTTAAAAACCCGTTTCGAATACTTTTATTTGATTTCTATTCAAAGACTACTTAAATAAAATTTTGAAGTAAATAATAATACAGCCCGTGTAAATTTTAAAAATATTGGAGTCCAGGAATTTGAGTATATTTTTCTAACGCACCTTTGGTTAAACTTTTTTTGATTTTTCTAATTAATTAACAAATTTTATTTGTAAAATTTATTGGAATAACTATAATAACAAAAATTTTATCAATCTTAAGATTATATTCCAATTACAATAATTAACTTGCAGCTAAAATATTATTGAAATGTTGGAATGCCTATGAAAATTGTCTAAACAGGGGAATAAGCTAAGATTACATAGTTCCTTATATTTAACAGAAGTGTCCTACTTTTTCCAATTTTGTTTACATTAAAGAAATAATGTAAATCAGACGACTAGATCTAAATTTATAATCTTTTAAACTGTTTAAAATCAGTTCGGGCCATCAAATTTAAACATAACGTTAATTTTTTCAAAATAAAATAGATTTTATTTATAATAAAAAACCGGTTAACCGTTTTTTTTTCTGAATTTGAAAAATATCAACCGGTTTTTTTCAAATGCCAACTATTTGAACTATTCGAAAACCAGTTTTTGGAAAATATCGAAGAGATTTTTTTAGTTAATCACGTTATCTACACAATCTTAATATAAAATATAAAACAATATTCTTTAATATGTTAACATTTAATAGAAAAAATATTTCTCTTAAATTACATTTTTGTAATACGAGATGTTTGGTATTTTTAGAAATTTTACTACATAAATACATCAAAATATCAACGAAGTTTTTCTCCGTTTAACCAAACAACAAACTTTAACAGCTACGTAAACCAGACGAATTAAGAAAAAAATTATCAGCTGATTGAATAACACCACCATGATGCAACTAATAAGGTGATTGTTTTTTTGTTCATGGAAATTAAGCCCGAAGCTGTCAAACTGCATATAAAAAAATTCTCTCTCAAAACCTAAGCTGTCAAACTCCATAATTCATGAATTCACCATGATGCAACTAATAAGGTGAATTCATTTCCACAGCAGATTGTTTTTTTGTTCATGGAAATTAAGCCAGAAGCTGTCAAACTTCATATAAAAACAAGTAAGAGTGCTATATTCGGCTGTGCCGAATCTTATATACCCTTCACCATAGTGCATTTAAAAAATATAAATTTTATAAAATTTAAATTTATGTACCTATTTAATTTTCCCTATTATATCATTATTATAGCAATAGCAAAACAAAATGAACAACAACAATGCTAAACGAAAAAAACACTCAAAAAACGAAATAAACTTTACTGAGTAAAGCCAACAGACATCAAACATACGAAACTGTACACCAACAAACAAAAACAATATTGTTTTTGTGTTTGTGTTTCATTGCCTTGTGTATATTAATATACACAAGGCAATGAAACACACAGCCATCCAAACATACAAAACTGAATACAACAAGAAACAAAAACAATATACACATGCCAATGAAACACACAGCCATCCAAACATGTGAAACGAAATACTCAATGAATAAGCAATGTTGTTTTTGTTGCTTATTAATCAAAGCATGAAAAAATTTTATTTTTTAATGAAATTTTCAGAGGTTGTCTCGGTTTTTTGCTTATATCTCCGTCATTTGTGGACCGATTTTGCTGATAAATAGCGATATTCTCGAAAGCATGTCTAACAGAAATGTTGAAGATTCGGATCTCGCCGATATCTGGGGTCTTCTAAAAACTGATTTCAACAGACAGACAGACGGACATGGCTTAATCGACTCCGCTATCTATAAGGATCCAGAATATATATACTTTATAGGGTCGGAAAATTATATTATAGAAATTACAAACGGAATGACAAACTTATATATACCCTTCTAACGAAGGTGAAGGGTATAAAAATTCTCTCTCAAAGTTTGACAGTATGCATACATTTGAAAGTGCCAGCAAAAAAAAGGCGAATTCAGATAAGATGGTAATTTTTTTCTTAATTCGCCTGGTTTACGTAGCTGTCAATGTTTGTTATTGTTTACATTTTCAAATTTAAAAATTTCCGTTAAACGAAAAAAAACTTTGTTAATATTTTGAATTATTTACGTAAAAAATTGAAAAATACCAAGCAAGTAAACAAATATCATTTATTTAAATAATAGCATAATTGGTATGTATACATTATTTAGGAAAAATATTTTCCTATTAAATGGTAACAATATTGTTTTATATTTTATATTAACATTGTGTAGATAATGTGATTAACTAAATAAAATCTCTTCCGGAACACTTTATATAAAGAAACACATATGAAGAATTTACAAAATTTTTCCTTAACATCAGTAGTAAGGGTTTACTTGTCACTGTGGTCTTAGATACCATAAAATTATACTTGAAAATGTCATGATGAATTGAAATATATTTTTGTAACTACCCACCATTTTGAACTCGAAAGGCGAAGATTTCTCCTCTCACCGATTATGCGTGAACTTAGCCAGTATGGTGAACCAATGTACAAAATGTGCACAATAACATGAAAGATTAAAGGTCATCAGTACCGGTCAATGGTATAAAATATTATTTTATTTATGGTAAAAAGAGTTTTTTTATTTAGACTTATTTATTTTTATAAACCTTTTTTTATTGGAATAAAACTTAAAAACTTTTTTGAATCTCAAAAATCTTGCAAAAAAGGGAAAACTTGACATCGAAAATTTAAAAAATTTAGAATCCTCGATAATTATCCGACAATCCGTTAAAATCTCGAATCAAAAATGTTCGAGAAATTATCTAAGCTTCAAAATTTCTCGAAGGTTCGTTTAAAAAAAAAATATGGGCAAATATGGACCAAGCCTGATAGAATTTTGTGAATATATTTATATTTACATAATATTTTATTGTGCTTAATTTCATCGCTATATTTGTGTTTATAAGTTAATTTTGACATTCAAGTAATTTTCTGAAGGGGACTTTGTATGGGAGCTAGGGTCAAATGAGGCCCGATTTCTATGAAATTTGGCAAGGTCATCAAGGCTTGTATAAAACTTAGTTGTGCCGCTTTTTATCAATATACAGGTATATTTAACATAATTATGAGCTCAGAAGCCCTTTTCGGCGGGTTCTGTTGTATGGGGGCTAGGTGAAATAATGGACCGATTTTAACCATTTTCAATAGGCTTCGTCCTTGCCGAAAAAGGAGTGTGTGCCAAATTTCATGCAACTATCTTGAAAATTGCGACCTGTACCTTGTGCACAAGGTTTACATGGACAGCCAGCCAGCCAGCCAGCCAGCCAGACGGACATAGCTTAATCGACTCAGAAAACGATTCTAAGCCGATTGGTATACTAATAAGGTGGGTATAGGACGAATATTTTTGTATGTTACAAACATCAGCACTAACCCAATATACCCTCCCCACTAAAGTGGTATAGGGTATAAAAAGGAAAGGAAATTTAATTACCCGAAAATGAAATGTATTGAGAGAAGGGAAATTACTTTTCTAAATAAAATATAATAATAAATTTATGGCCAACAGCAACAGCAGTCTAGTATCTTTCAAAGATCAACAACAATAGCCGTCAATTAACAGGTACGAACCTTATAATTTTTATAGTTAATACAATATTTATATATTTATAGAGTTATTCACAGTTTGCAGTATAACCATTTTACCAGCAAGTTGGAAATCAAAAAGAATTTTTAACAATTTGTAACTGAACACTTAAAAAATTTAATTATGGACTATGTTTTTATTTTCATAAACAATCTCTTTGTTATTAAGGTAAAACAGCTGTCTTTTCATCCGAAATATTCTTTTGCATTTGTATTTGTAGTTTCTGAAAGATGTATTCCGACAACTTTGCAGAGCAATGCATTTTTGGAAGACTAAGTAAGTCTATTTTTAAATTGATTTATTCATATGTAAATATTTATACGAATAATTTAATTTCATTTACATAGATCTTTGTATGAACAAATCTGCCGAAAAAATAGCACAAAAGCATTTCGAGTATGCCAATGGTAGACAGACAAAAAATACGCTACCAAAAAACAGGACAAAGAACCACTGTCATCACTGTTGCCAACTTTTTTCCCAAAAATATCGCTAAAGTCGACTGAAAAATAGCTAGAAAATAGCTAAATTCAAGACATTTTGAAAATTTTAGCTATAAATCGTTAAAATTATATCTATTATATGATTCTGAAAAGAAATAGCTAAAAAAAACTAGCTAAATTTTTCAGATTTTTTATATTATTCTAAAAAGTCAGCGATTTATCGCTGAAATCTATATACATACGTAGGAATGGGATAGTGATACAAACACATCTTATAACAAACACATAAGAGAATCTTTTTTTATGTTAAATATTTTCACTTTGGGTTAGGAAAATTGTCAAGTTGAGGTTAATTTCGATATGCGACCCTATACAGATTGCTTTAGAAATGTTGTAAAGATAAATTGAATTTCGAAATGCTGGCCTTTATGGATCGATCCTTTATTTTCGGCATAAGAGTATTATTTATTTTTCCATTACAATATAATTACAAATTATATTCTAGCCTAATTTACCGAGCACCACAACCCCCAGACTGACAGGCTAGCATACTACCAACTAACCTACCGGGGCACCCAAGATTATTATTATATACTCCCTTTGTGGGAAGTTTATCTGCAATATCGATATGCGGCCCTATACGCCTTAGAAATGTTGTAAATTTTTAGGACTTTATTGATCGATCCTTTCGTCACTTATTTCCAATGTTCACTAATTTTTAGAATTATGGTAAATTTTATTATCATATCACTCATTTACTAAAAGACTAGAATAATTAAATATTCGTTAATTGAAATATTAATTGAGTACAACAAAATATACCCCTTTTAAAGTTTTTCGTATAACTTTACCTGTACGCACAAATATTTGCTCCTAATTATGTTCTTCAGAACATTCAAAATAAGTATAATACACACAGCTAAAACTCAAATAATTTACATTGAATGCATATTTTTATATACATACATATATGTAAATATCGTCATTCGTAGCAACTTTTAAGCGATATTATCAAAATATAAATGAATAAAAAATGCCTTAAAATCTAAAGAAAAATCGCTAGATTTCCCGCTAATAGCTAGATCATATTTTTCCCCGCAAAATGGGATTAAAAATCGCTAGATTTGACGAGAAAATAGCTAAATTGGCAACAGTGACTGTCATCTTAATCTTCAAATATTTATTAATATTATTAAAATGTTTAATATATGTACATTAGGGTGGCCCCAAAATACAACTTGCTGATGTTCCCACCGAAAATTAAAATTTAGTTCATTCTAAGATACTATTTCTCAAAATTTTTGTCCTAACGTCAATATTTGGTGAGCTGGATCAATGGATAAAAAGGTCCTTTTTTAAGGTTTTTAAGATTTTTATCATATATCTTGCAAATATACCATATGCAAATTTGATATCATTTGAAAGGTCTTTGAGAGACGATTTCAATGACATAACACAATATTTTATACGAGTGCTAAATTGTTACAAATGTTATAATTTTTCTGAAAATTTTTGGATTTTTTAAATTTTTACATAGAATTATTTAATGTAATAATAATTTCAATTATTATTACATTACTAGCTATACCTAGTGTGCTTTGCTACCCTAAAAGGAATATGTATAAATAAAAATCCCACTTAACGATTTTGAATAGTTTTCCAGATTTATAATATGTTACATATGAGAGATGTCAAGCAAATTATTGCAAGTTCGCCAGTTTGTATCTATCGCCAATTTCTATCTATCTATAAAAAATTTGTATAATATAAGAGTTTCCAAGATGCACAAAATTTTGTAATTAATTCATATATGTTGCTCTAAGCCACCCATTGAATGTCCGCCCATTATGCTCTAAATGTTCACATGAATTTCAAAGTTCTTCATGTAAAATTTGAAGATTCTAGCTCTAATAGTTTCTCAGATATACGAATTTTTCCATTTGATTTATGTGGGTGTTTCAAGCTCCCCACATGAAAGTCCAAAATGTTCAGATAAATACTAAACTAATTTGTGCAAAATTTTATAAATCAACCCAGTAAACAATTTTTTCAGACATGTCTGATGTCAGAAATTTTCTGAAATAATTCTTATATTTTATCAGAATTTTTAAGAATTTCTAAATTTCCTTTAGACATTTTACAGAATAATCGGCAAACTGTTTGGTTAGACTTTTCTGCACATTTTCTGAAGTATTAAACGATTAACATCAGACTTGTCTGCACATTGTCGAAAGTGTTACGACAATTATGAGACTAATCTGCACATTGGCGGAGGACATTTTTTTTTTATTTCTATTTTTCTTTTTAGACATAAAGGAGAATAGTCTGTACATTTTCTGAAGTAAAATATAAAATGGCTTAAGAATTATATCCGTTAAGTCTGCACATAATCTGAAGAGATTTGTTTTTGTAACTTCGTCAGACAATTAAGCGAATAATATAAATTTCCTTGCAGATTTTCTGATATTTTTTACTCGGTCATTTTGTTCCCATTTTCAGTACTTTTGTAAGAAAACTTTGCGACAACTCTGCACATTATCGGAAGGAAATTTTGTTTTTTTTTTAATAAAAATCATGCACAAACCTGTTTCTATTTTGAAATTCGTCAACTGTACTTTAAAAGGGAATTTAATTTTTATTTTCTTTTATTTTCTTAGTTGGTCTTTGGAAAGCAAGTAAACAACATCTGCATATGAGATGATTATTGTTTAAATTTCTTTAAACTTTGTTAATACACAAAAAATAGCAAAAAATGACATCATTTTTTTGTGGTTTAATTTTATAATTTTAAATAGATGTATATAATGAACTCTATTTTCGTATATAATATGTAAGTAGTATGGTTTAATTTTATTAATTTATAAAATATTCTATAAGTTTCTATATTTATTTATGTACCCTTAAGAAGTCATGAATAATGGAAGCTTATAAATTATTATTAAAATTAATAAAATTAAAACATAATAAATTATATATATGAAAATAGTTTTCATCAGACATTGATCAGAATAGTCAGGCCATTTTCTTATACTTGATCAGACTTTTGTACGAACTGTCGGACATTTTATCAGACATTTATCCGACATCTATCAGACTTTCTTACACTTGATCAGATTTTTGAACGAACTGTCAGACACTTATCCGACATCTATCAGACTTTCTTATATTTGATCAGACTTTTATACGAAATGTCGAAAGAATGTCAGATATGGTATCAGACATTTGTCCGACTTTAATCAGATTTGTCGAAAATTCCTTCAGAATTTCCCCAGGAATTTACATCAGATTTCGTACCTAATTCTGACCGAAAATTCTGCACATTTTTCCGAATTTCCTCAGACAAAGAGTTCCGAATTCCGAGCAACGTTTCATACGATTTTCGCAACGAATTCTGACGGAATTCGGATACGAAATCGGCAACTTGTGCAGACTGTCGGTACGAATTCGGCAAAAATTGTTTAGTGGGAAGTTCTATTAGTTTCCCAGATAAACGAAATTTTATATTTAATGCATATGGGAGGTGCCAAGTTCCCCATTGAAAGTCCGCCCGTTATGCTCTAAATGTTCACATGAATTTCAAAGTTCTTCATGTAAAATTTGAAGATTCTAGCTCTAATAGTTTCTCAGATATACGAATTTTTGTATTTGATTCATATAGGGGCTTCAAGACCCCTCAGATGAAAGTCCGCCTTTTTTCCTCCAAAATGTTCAGATGAATATTTAAGTTCTTCGTGCAAAATTTGAAGAATTTAGTTCCATTAGTTTTCCAGATAAACGAATTTTTGTCTTTAATTAATATGGGAGGTGCCGCTCCCCTAAGGGTAGTCCGCCAATTTATTACCCAAAATGTTTAGATGGATGTTAAAGTTATTCGTGCAAAATTTGAAGATTCTAACTGTAATAGTTATTTAATTTATATGGGAGGTGCCACGCCCCCTAATGCTAGTCCGCCTACTTTTTGTCCTAAATAATTATATTGACACTAAAGTTGCTCCGACAAACTTTGAGGACTCTAACTGTTATATTATCTAAAATATACGGATTTAATATTTTCTTAATATGGGCGTGGCTCCTCGCCCACTTGGAATTTCAAAATAAAAAGTAGCCTATTACCTATTCCAGACATACAGGAATATGCTGTGAAAATTTGAATAAAATTGGTTCAGCCGTTTAGTAGTCCATAACGTTCAAACATACAAACAAACTCACATTCATTTTTATATATATTTATTATAGATAAACCTCATATCATTTCACCGAAACGGTTTTTTCAGTTTTTCGAAATTCGATATGTTTAGTATTTTATTTAAAAATTTTAAATTTTTCTCCCCCGTATTTAATATGTATATCAGTATAAGCGCAATCTTATTAGATTTACATTGGTATATAACACTTTATAATTTCATTCTATTCTATAAAAATCAAATTTTTCTGTTTAACTTAAATATTAACATAATTTATCCTAAACATGTACTTGTTTGTTCCGCTTGCTTTGTTGATAGCGGTTTGTATGTTATTGTTTACATTATTTTGCAATGTTTTTTGTAGCGTACATAGGCTTCGATAAATTGAAATAAAATTCGATCTAGATTGAATTTTGACAGATGGAAAAAACCGTTTCGATAAATTTTATTGGATTATTACGTATTAATTTCATCGAATTATATTAAATTCATGTGTTAAAATGTAAAAAATCTGAACATTTTCCGAAAAGTTTGAAAATTTCGATTACTTTTGCTACTACACACACATTTTTTATATGCCATTGAAAGCGTCGCTCAAGAACCTTTCTTATGATACCAAAATTTCGTATTATTCCTTTGGAAGAAATATGAAAAAAAATCATAAAATCTCAAAAGAGGATCATTTTATCATTTGATCCAGCTCACCAAATATTGACTCCAGGAGAAAATTTTTGAGAAACGGTGCACAGTGATATAGGAAAAAAAAAAAAAAGAGGGAAATAATTCGGTAACTTCTAAACGGTTAATCCGATTTTAATGAAATTTGGTATGCACAAAGAGGAGGTGCTGTCGAGTTTAGGTTTTGAATTTGGACCTTATAGGCCAACCAGGGGCCCGGCGGTGGGTCCTCAAATTAGGATGCTCGATGAGGAGATACTATATACGAAATTTTTTTTAAATCGGAACTCAAATGAAGAAATAGGATCGTTTTAAAAATTTAACATAGCCGAGGTGTCCTAATTTGAGGACCCCCCGCCGGGCCCCTGGTTGGCCTATAAGGTCCAAATTCAAAATCTAAACTCGACAGCACCTCCTCTTTGTGCATACCAAATTTCATTAAAATCGGATTAACCGTTTAGAAGTTACCGAATTATTTCCCTCTTTTTTTTTCCTATACCACTGTGCGGTGTCTTAAAATCAATTAAACTTTCATTTTAGTTGGGAACATTTTCCCCCATACAAATGGGGCAAACCTAATTTATATTACAAATTTATGTACATACATACATATGTATTTATTAATATATGGGTCATTCCGTGTCAAGTGACCCAATTTGCACCAAGGTTAGTGCTATTGGATAGTAGGCCAGACACAAATTTTCAGCGCTCTCACTCCAGAACTGCCGGACTTAGAGGGGGTCAAAGTTGGACATTTTGGTCATACTGGGTTTTATTCAAATGCGTGTCCCAGCAAAAATTGTCCAAAGAGTTCAGATAGCTATTTCTTCAATGACTCCAACATTTTTTATTTTTATTTTAATTTTTGTTTTTGAATAATTGTTAATTTTTTTTTCTCAAAAACCCCAATTTTTTTTTTTTTTTTTTTTTTTGCTCAAACGAAAGTTTAGACAATTTACTTTAATTTCTTTATAGTCCCATAATGGGATGCACTTAATCTTCCCCTTTTTTCAAAATGGACGATTTTGTTGCTTTTTTGCTGAAATGAAAGCTTAGCCTTTAAGAGCTTTGTGGATACTAAGTGGGATGCGAGTGGGATATCTATAAAAAAAAATATTTGAACTCAAAAGGCAATATTTTTGAGTTAAAATATCATTTTTTTTTAAATTAAGGGGCTAATCCCACTATGTAACTATAAAGCTCGTAAAGTCTAAGCTTACTTTAGAGTAAAAAAAATAATACAAAAATGTCCATTTTGAAAAAATAGGGGGAAATTAAGTGCCAAATATTGAAAAAAATTTATTCTTTTTCAACATTTTTAGGAGATTTCATGGAGATTTGGGTAACAGATAAGTGAATAAAACGGTAAAAAATTAAATCAATAATTCTGACAGTTTAGCTGTACCTGCGATTTGAACTCGGCGGATTTCGGGAAAATCCGATTTTTTGTAATACTTTAGAGAATACGTATTAATTCTTTACTGTTGTACATTTTAAACAAAATATTCACAACTCTGGCATATTCATATTCGTTCATGCAAAATTTTTAACCCTAAGCTCTCTTTTGTTGTGTCCTTTTTCTGACTTTCTGGTTGAATTGTCCATATTGGTGTATTCGGGGACTTGTAGTAGAATTTCACGGAAAAAATTTTTGCGGAACATTTTAACCCCTTAAATTTTGTTTTTTTCTTTTTTTAAAGGACAAAAAAGACCCGTACCTTGAGGAGTTAGAGGGCTAACATATTCTATAAAAATGTTCTCTTTAAAATTTTACATAAATTTGCTGAACACATTTTCTACCTACAATGTAAGGGTCACATGGTTTCTTATGCCAATTAACAAACGAAATTCATATATAAACTTTCAAAACGCTGATACACTTGTCCTTTGTTTTTGTCTCTTCTATCAAAATTTATATGTCGGAACTTGTAATTTTTTTGTGTTGTACAGTGTTATTTAAATGCTTAAAATTTTAACTTTAAATTTAGAAATTTTGGTAGAAAATAGAGATTCAAAAGAATATATTTAATAACTTTTTAATAACTTTTCAAAATGTGGGTAAATATAAATAAAAGTGTTTCAGTTCGATTTGTAAAGTTAATGTTCTATTAATAATATTTATTTTTTCCTCCACGTCAAAATTTTGCGATAAAGAGGTTTTAATTCAGCATTATCCTTTAGTAGTGCTTGTAAAATATTTAAAAATGAGTATTGATTTTGAGTTGCTTGAACATTTTAAGGAATTTTTATAAAACGTTTTTTTAAAAAATAAAATAAATAAAAATTAAAAAAAAAATATTTGCATTTTATTAAGAACATTTCAACGGAATTTTCAATATTTTTGTGACACGATCCATTGTTTGAGTGTTGTAACACCAATAAAATTTTTTATATAAAAAATAACTTAAACTCTAAATATAAAATTGTTTCTTCTATAAAAGAGCATCTTCGGAAATTTACCCAGATACACATATTAATATCGATATACGTATGTATGAATGACAAGGTTTTGATTGTGGGTATATGTATAAGATTCGTCTTAGTCGAATATTACGCTTTTATTGTTTTGGTATTATGTGTTATTAAATTCCGATTTAATGAATGGCAACTTTCAAAATCCCGGTTTTTCAAAATATTTTCTTCCAACACCCGCTTTTTAATCACTCGGATCCCGCTTTTATTCAAAAACCATCTGGTCACGTTAGGTATACATGATATATGATTCAACATAGCCGAATATAAAACTCATTTTATTTTATAATTTCATTGCAACGATGCTAGTGACGCACATAAGGTATAGCTAGTATATGTACATTAGAGTGCTCCAAAAAAACGAAGTTGCGAATTTTGCCCGCCCCCCTCTTGAATTGCTCTCTGGGTTGTAAAACTATCTCATACAAAAAAATAGGCTGATAGGATAATGTTAACAGGTGCTCCAACTGCTATAAAGTTTCCAAGTACATTTACAAGGGGAAAATATAAATTTTTTCAGTTTTTGCTAAAATTTGGTCATTTAGCAATACATTTTAAACTTTATTGTAAAGGAATCGTAATATGCACATAGTAAGCGTTTCGGAAAGATATAAAACACAAAAATTGTCGCAAACTTGTTCTCAGCTATGGTGAAACAAGTTTGATTTTTTCAACGGCCGTTTCAAATCTCTAATTTCAGAATTTTTGAAACTTGGTAAATAAATTTCAAAATTTTTAGGAGTTACAGTTTAGCTGTACTTGCGATTTGAACTCGGCGGATTTCGGGAAAATCGAATTTGTTTGTAATATTTTAGAGAATACGTATTAATTCTTTCCTAATGTACATTTTAAATAAAGTATTTTCAGAGTATTACACAGTCCAACAGCATTTTTCACACACGAACCAAACCATATACATACGAAAGCACATAATTCATGTGGTATAGCTGCGTACCAGGGATGGAAAATGAGATTTTGTTTCAGTATCAAAAAATATTTCAGAGGGTACTTTTTTGGATCTTAGAGTACTAAAATATTTTTTTTTTTTGCTGAAAGTTGTTAATTTCTTAAATACACCTTCACATATTTAGACATTTTTAAATAATCAACAACAGAAGTAGAAAAGGTGTTATATATACCGTAGGGTGATCGATTATTTGACATTTTCCAAAAACCGGTTTTCGAGTAGTTCGAATTGTTAACATTTGAAAAAAACCGGTTGATATTTTTCAAATTCAGAGAAAACGGTTTTTTATTATAAATAAAAACATCTAGTTTAATTTGAAAAAAAATTATGACCCGAACTGATTTTTTAAAATAAACATTATTTCTTTAATATAAAAAATTGGGAAGAATCATAATCTTAGTTTATTCTAAAGTCCCTGTTTAGTAAATTTTCATAGGCATTCCAACACTGCTATAATATTTCAGCGACAAATTAATTATTGTAATTGGAATATAATCTTAAGATTGATAAAATTTTATCCAACAGTTATTCCAATCAATTTTACAAGTAAATTTTCATAATTAGGAAAACCAAAAAAGTTTAACCAAAGGTGCTTTAGAAAAATATACTCTAGTTTCTTGAAATTTAGACAGGCTGTATTATTATTTATTTCAAAATTTAATTGAAGTAATCTTTGAATACAAAGCAAATAAAAGTATTCGAAACCGGCTTTTAAAAAGTTAAAAAACCGGGTTATTCGATATTCGAAAAAAATCAACATTTAGAAAAAACCGACACTGGTAAATCAGAAAACACGGTTTTATGACCGATTGAAAAACAGAATCGATCACCCTAATATACATACATATATTGATATAATGAATCTTTGTCCGTCCCTCAATCTTAACTTTTTCGATATAATTTGATGATGACTTCAATGTCCATGTTATCATATAGCTACCATAAAAATATTTCCCCGATATTGTACTTCGTAAATATGTATATTAAAATCAGTCATGATACTAATATTTGCTACAAATATTAGTAACTATAGTTTATTGTCAATAAATCTCTTATATAAATTAGGATGGCCTGGTTATCAACTAAAATTAAAGTTTAATTGATTACAAGATAGCGTTTCTCAAAATTTTTGTCCTGGGGTAAATATTTGGCGAGCTGGATCAAAAGATAAAAAGGTCCTTTTTTGAGGTTTTTATGATTTTTTTTCATATTTCTTCCAAAGGAAAGATATAAAATTTTAGTATCATTAGAAAGGTCCTGGGGAGACGCTTTCAATGGCATACCAGATTTGTGTAAATTTTTGTGTAACAGTAAAAGTAATCTAAATTTTTCGTAAAAGTTTCAGATTTTTTACATTTTAACATATATGATTTTAATATAATTAATTGAAATCAATAAAATCTACGAAACGGGTTTTTCCGTTTTTCAAAATTCAATCTAGATCAAATTTTATTAAAATTTATCGAATCCTATTTACGCTACCAAAACATCGCGAAATAATGTAAAAAATAACATAGAAATTGTTATTTACAAAGCAAGCGTAACAAACAAGTAGATTTAGATAAATTATGTTACTACCCAGTAAAAAATCTGAAATTTTTGGTAATAGCCAATAGTTATTTCATACATTACTTGGTAATGAGTGTTCATTATCATCCACATTATTTCATTTAGCTGAATAGGTTATTACTGGTAAAGAACAAAATAATTTGGATTTGTTATGGCTCAATTGTCTAGGTCGTTCATTTAACAAACAGGGGGTTCGTGGTTCGAGCCCTGCTGGATACTGTTTATTTTTTTCAAAATGACATTCATTTATATATTTTTGTAAAAAGCCGTTCTCAAAATTATAAAAAGCAACATGTTAATGGAGCATCGAGTAAGCGGCTGCAGTGAGAAACATAGAAAAAACTGAATGCCTGGGTTCAAATCCCGGCCGAGGAATTTTTTTATTTTTTTGTTTTCTACATACAAAGTCGGCCCAAAATAACTAGCTATCACATAACATATTTGAAGGTTTATTTGTAACTAGTTATTTCGCAAAGTTTTTGTAATCAAATTAGTAACCATTTATTAATTTGTTTAAGGTAGGTACATATTATTTGAACCTCGTCGAACAAAAATAATTAGTTATTCACCCCAAAAGTAATTAGTTTCCACGTGATTGCAATATTACTTTCTAGATTACTAGGTAATGAAAATTTTTGCTGGGTATGTTAGTTAAACTGAAAAATTTGATTGATAATAGAATGAAACCATAAAGTGTTATATACTATTGTAAAGCTAATGTGTTATATACTATCAGCGTATGCTGATGTACATATTAAGTATGTTAGATAAATATAACTAACAGAATACCTGGGACAAAATAGAGTTTAAAATATTAAGATAAAATACAAAACATAAAGAATTTCGAAAAACAGAAAAAACCATTTCGGTGAAATTTAGTTGAGGTTTATAATATAATAATTTCAATTAATTACATTATATATTTCTATGTAAAAATATGAAAAACTTAAAATGTTTCAGAAAAATTACGACATTTGTAATCATTTTGGTGTTGTATACGAATTTGTGTATGTCATTGAAATCGTCTCACAAAAATTTTGAGAAATGGTATCTTAGAATGAACTAAATTTTCATTTTCGGTGGGAACATCAGCAATTTCCATTTTGGGGCCTATTAGGGCCCCAAATTTAATAACACATATGTGTTATTAAATTAAAATTCGATGTACATGTGTTCATTTGTTAAAAAATCATATGTTAAAAAATCAATAGTCATATCAAATTCTACACATGAGACCATACATAAGACCATCCATGACATGAAACAATAATTTGCTTTAAATTCCAAATAATTTTCACCAAAAATTTCTCTTATTATCTATGGTTGAATTCTTAATTTCAAAACATATCGTTTTATATTAGATAAAAATTGAGTCCTTCGAGCTTCTATCATTTGGAAATAATTAGTTTTAAAGTCAAATATTTTATCAAAATTGAAATTTTGGTAATTTTCTCATATAATATTAACAATGGAATTTAATTAGATTAATATTCATATAATGTCAATCAAGATAAAAATTCGAAATGAGCTGCATTGGTTATTTGCAAAACATACTTCTAAAAAGTGGCTTTTAAAACTAGATTTCAAAACAATCTTAGAATTTCAAATTTGAACTTTTAAAGATACTTTGACCCCCATTTTCTCATTGTCTGATTATGTTTTATCAAAACGATAAATTGACATTTTACATACAAAAATTATTTTAACAAGCAGTATATCCACCTGTTAAACGATAACCGGAGGTTGAGATATTGGCCCTGAGAGTATCAAATAAGACTCGGGAGTATCACGGTACTTTTGAACATCAAATAGTATCAAAAAAAGTACCATCGTACCAAATTTGCCATCCCTGCTGCGTACTCAGTTTTTCATTTTTTTGATCGTTTGTCCTTTTTAAAGGTCTTTAAAATTGGAGGTACATACAATTTTCAAAATTTTTTATAAAATATTTGTAGCCACCCTATTATAACAATATAGGTATCAATCGAAGGAGGACAAATCTAATATTTATATCTTGCATTTAGTTTTATTTTTTAAGAATAAAAAGATATAAAAAATATCCTTATAATTGTTTCCAAAAAATATTTTTATAAAAAAGATATTAGAATGGAGTATATCTCTTTCAAATTTGGTGTTCACATCTCTATTTGTTTAACTTCTTAATTTTTTTTTAATTATTCAAGATAATAAATGAATAAATTTTTCACATCAGAAAACTTTAAAGGTTTTTTTTTATATAAAATAATAAGAATAAAAATATGAAATTTGACAATGTGAAAAATATCTCTACGATATAATTAAAAAATAATAATAATGTGGAAAACCTTGTAGGATATGAAAGTATAAAAAACATTAAGGATATTTTTTTTAGTTTTTATCATGTCATGTTAAAAATACTTAATGTGTGGTTGGTATCTACCACTTTCAATTGATATCCATTAAGGGGGTTATTTCGTAAATCCCCTGGGTTAAACGCATCACCTACACTTCACATTAAAAGGTGAACGCTTTAGAAAAAATAGTAGATTTTATAAATCACTTCGTTATTGCGTTGGATTGTCACTATAACGCCTGAATTGTGTCTTGGATTAAAATTATTTATCGAATGTACAAACCAATTATCAGAATCACAAACCTGTTCATATAAAATTTTAGATTTTTACCACATTTTTGGTCCAAATGCACTGGAAAAAATGATTGATCTAGATTCTAGAAAAAATCCTGATTTTCTACTATTCATGTATTACACTGTATTCGAGCAAAGAAATTAGGTTGTGGAAGGATTGTAGTAGTGTTATATGTATGATTTGACATAATGTATTCCTGTCTGAAGCTTTTTTCACATAAGGAGCTACTCGATCGCGTAATGGAGAAGGTGGGAATCCAATTTTATTGATTCAGTGGCGCACCGTCGGCACGTTTTCTCATTCCATAGGAACGCGTTCCATTGTAGTATCAATAAAAATACATACCAAATTGCGTCCTCTCCTATACGATATCGAGTAGTTCCAATAAAACAAATTTTCCTTAAAGAAAATTGTACATTTGCATTAAAAACATTGATTTTATTTATTTTTTCAATAAATTTTCAAAGCAAACGCCTGCATAATTTAGGTGTTTGATTTGAAGTTTCAGGTGATGTGTTTTATAAAATATGATTTTCTATACATTTTGTTTTTCAAATAACGAAACTTGTTCCCTTGTTCTAATTTAAAAATTTATAAGTGAAGTGAGGAGTAGGGATTTACGAAATTAGGCCCTAAATTATTCTAAACCATATAGAAGTTTATAGTTTTTATTAAAAAATACAAAAATTAGGTATATCAAGGAACGCACCCCTCCTCACCATGAATAAAAAAGGCTAAATAACTTTATGGCTAATTTTTGGGTAATCATAAGTCGAAAGATTATAGATTTGGTCGAATTATTCGGAATAATCGGTGGGAAAATAATTTTTTGGGACATTTATTTTTTAAACTTAGGAGATTTCATGGACGTTTTGTCAAACCTAAAAGAGTCATTTTGTCAATGGACATAACTCCCACTTTTAAAAGTGTCATTATATCCATGGTATTTGTGACATTATTAAAACATACATAAATTTATTGGAAAATTTGTGTAGGATTTAAGAAAGTGGTTCTCTTATCCTGGATAGAATTGCTCTAAACTTTGCTACATGTTGTATTTTGGATACATTTAAAAAAGTCTTCAGAATTGGCTGCCTTCGGCCGGGCGCAGGGGTTTTAAACTCCGTTATATTTGGAATACCGGCTTCACTATATCAAGCCTTATCATGATAAATGGACTATTTGTAATCCATGGACTTTATGCCACTTTTCACGTGGACATTGAGACTCTTATGAAAGTGTAATAACCTCCATGGTCACTATGAAACTGTTTGGTTTGCCATAAAGTCCATGGACATTATGACCAGCCACCATAAAATAAAGTTGTTTTTAACTTTCAAGTGATATTCCAAGGTATATATAAAAATTATTTCCATCAAACATTTTTTAATTTTTTTTTCAAGAAACTGATAAAGATAAAAACATGAAATTTTTCAGTCAAAAACTCCATATTATTCCATTTAACATATATTAAAAAAAATTTACTATAAAAAATAAAAGGACATTTTTTTCTGGTTTTTATTCTGACATTTTAAAATTATTTCATTCGTAAGAATACTGTTATTCTCCTCTTTCATTCGAAACCCATATTGACCTACTAGACCAAACCAAATTTTAGCTAAATTATGATTACTCTTCCTTTCAAACTTTAAAGTCCTTTTAATGGAAGAAACGATCAGAAAATAAAAAACAAAAATGTAGTATAACTATATTAAGTATGTAGTTTCCAACGTATATGGTCTTGCTCATGTGTGCAACAATTTTTCCCATTTTGTTGTACGGTGTTATAGTCCAGATAATATAAAATATATATCCGATGTTTAATAAAAATCGGAGATTTTTAACCCATAAACTGTGGAGTTCAAAGGTCAAATTTTGCAACATTTGGGAATTCTTAGTGTACCATATCGAAATAATATTTATTTGTCGGTCTTATTTAACAATGACTGGAATTTATCGTATATAGTCCGATATTTAAAATAGTTTAAAAAAGGTAGATTAACCCTTTAAGGCACTTGGGAACAATTAAACAACAAAGGTTAAAAAATTCGAAAAAACTATCAATTTGAATAATGCTCTATACATATAATTAGAGGAATAACAAATAAAACAAAAATTCTATATTAAGTATAAAAAATTATACTTTAACTCCATAGTCAAACTTGAGGTGAACATTTTTAAAAGAAAAAAATATTTTATTCGATTTTGAATCCAATATGTCTAAAAATGCTAACTTTATGTGGTTAAAAAGGGTTAATTCATAAGCTATACCTAATATATAATTTTTTGTATTATTTCTGTTATTCTTCTAATTATATAGAGCATTATTCAAATGGATAGTGTTTTTACGATTTTTTGAATTTCGGGGTTAAATTTGTATTTTAAAGGGTTAATTTTTACTTTTATAGCTGTTATTTTAAATATAAGACTTTATACTAAAAATTCCAGTCATATTTATTAAATATGGCCAACAAATAAATAATATTTCAACATGGTATACTGAGAATTCACAAATTTTGCAAAATTTGACATTTGAACACCACGTTTTATGGGTTAAGAATGTCCGATTTGAATAAAATTTGAAATATATGTTTTATATTATCTGGTCTTAAATACTCTGCAAATACTTTGTTTAAAATGTTCAACAGTAAAGAATTAATACGTATTCTCTAAAATTGTACAAAAAATTGCGATTTTCCCGAAATCCGCAGAGTTCAAATCGCAGGTATAGCTAAACTGTGAGAATTATTGGTCTAATTTTTCCACCGTTTTATTCACTTATCTGTTTTCCATAAATCCCCATGAGGTCTTCTAAAAATTTTGAAATTAGTTTAACAAAGTTTCAAAAAAACTGAAATTGGAGATTTGAAACGGCCGTTGAAAAAATTAATCTTTTTTGCCATAGCTGACAACAAGTTCGCGTTATCATATACGGACAAAACCTATTATTCGAGTAATTACAAATATATTTTAAGTAAGAAAATGTTTTTTTTAGAATATAGCTCAAAAATAAGTACATTTTTTTGTCACATTTCTAATTTACATATGTGTTGTGAGACACGTTAATGGTCTGGGGAATTTGCAATAACTTTAGAAGTTTCCAACCAATTTTTGTGTTTTTTATCTTTCTGAAATGCTTATTCTTTGCACATTGCGATTCCTTTACAATAAAGTGCAAAGTTTATTAGAAAGTTTCAAAATTTAAGCAAAAACTGAAAAAAGTCTATTTTTTCTTCTTGTAAATGTACTTGGAAACTTCAGAACCGTTGCGGCACCTGTTATTCTATCATCCTAATTTGCATGACATACTTTTACAAGCCGTAGAACAATTCCAGAGGGGGCGCGGTGGACTGTCGGATAAATTTTTTTTCCTTCATACAAGCTTGGAGTACTCTAATGTACATACATACATATGTATATGTACATATCAATTACACACAAACATAGTTGCACTTTTATAAAAAAACATGGACACATTTTTCCAGTATGTATTATGAAAGAAATGTAAATAAATAATATAACAAAAAACATATATTTTGATCTTGATACATGTTTATTTATTTATATTACTGCATGGTATCTACGTACATTTATATTTGTTTATATAAACACAGAATAAAGTCTGTTTGTTAGTTGTCTACGTAAAATGCATGCAGCCGTTCAATAGATTGTGTGTGGTGGTCGATATTTTATTTCAAACTTACCCGTCGTTGTAACAGGATGAACCATTTGCAGCTGTAGAAAACACAACACAGTGCAAAAAGTGTAAATTTTGAACTGTATTTTAAAATTTGACATATTTTGGTTTGGTTCTATTTTTTTACGTATAAATTAACAAGATGTTTTTTTTATAAATTTTTATATAAATAATTAACCAAATTTTAAATACATTTAGCAAATATTTAATATGTATTAAATGAACCAAAAAAAGAAAACGATAATGGAAATGTGTACGTCTGGAAAAATTTTTGTATTCAAGCTGTTTCTTTCTTGTTTTTAAAAGAAAACTAAAGAAAAATCAACAAAAAAATAAATATAAAACAATTCACGCATTTATCTCTAACAATATGTACGACACTATCAATACAACTACTCTGGCTGTCTCTTACCCAAGTGGATAGATGTCGTCGGTGCACTAAGATAAAAAAAATTATTATATGGCTTATGAACAACAATCGTAAATTATTGTCATCATAGTGTAGTATATAGTATTTATTTTTATATGACCATCATCACATTATGAGCTGCACAGCAACAACATTCCGCCTTGGCAGACAGATAAACTAATGTGCTGACCGACCACACAGGCTGTCGTAAACATTGGTGCCACAAATAACAAATAAATATTTATATTTGAAGTTCAATATCATATTCTACGTACATATACGTTTGTCTTTTTAATTTTATTTAAAATAATAAAGTTGGTATTGATCTGAGTTTGTGTATGAGTATTTAGGAAAATTTAAAATATGCCCTTCATATGTTTTATCAATGATTTTTTTGGGAATATTACAATATTATCGCATTTTTTTACATATTTACATGTAAATATTAGGGTTTCCAACTCCTGTACGAAGTAGTAAACTTGAATAGGGATTGATGTATAAAACTATACATGTATAACTATAGCCCTTCTCTAACAAAACGGTAAGAACCTTGGGAAAACTTGTCGCACAATTTTAAAATGTTTCCATAACATTTAAACTCAAGCTCTCACTAGTTATCAGACATCAAGATATAGCATTAGAATTCTACATACATATATTCCGTGTCTTTGGAATATTCTTGGTCGATCTAGGTACATATTAGGGTTATCGACTCGGTTTTTCAACCGGTTTTTCTGCAGTGTCGGTATTTTCTAAATGTTGATTTTTCGAATATAGAATTTAAGTAATCTTTGTATTCAAAGATTACTTAAATTAAATTTTGAAGTACATAAATAATAATGCAGCCCGTCTAAATTTTAAAAATATTGGAGTCCAGAAACTAGAGTATATTTTTGTAACACACCTTTTATTAAACTTTTTTTATTTTCCTAATTAATTAACAAATTTTATTTGTAAAATTTATTCCAATTATGTACAATAAATAATTTGCGGCTAAAATATTATTATAAAATATTAAGTGTTGGAATGCCTATAAAAATTGTCTAAACAGGGATTTTGGAATAAGCTAGGATTACATAGTTTATTATGTTTAACGGAAAAGTCCCACTTTCATCCATTAAAGTAATAATGTAAATTAGACGACTAGATCTAAAGTTATAATCTTGTATACTGTTAAAAATCAGTTCGGGCCATGTTTTATTAATCATATTTAAACATAATCGTTATTTTTTTTTCAAATTAAAATAGATTTTGTTATTTATAATGAAAAACCGGTTAAGCGGTTTTTTTCTGAAATTGAAAAATGTCAACTGTTTTTTTTTTTAAAATGTCAACTATTCGAAAACCGGTTTTTGGAAAATGTCGAATAATCGACATATGTATGTCCGTCTGCACAATAGGGGCCAAATATGAATAGCCAGATGATTAAATTATTTCAGAAATGTTATCTGCTGATAAAGAATTATTAAAAATAGTCAATATTTTTTCCACTTTAAACATAACACCCAGACAAATGTTTTTCCGAAATGCGGTTTGAACCCTTAGAATGTATGTGATTATGGAACAATCGTCTTAAAATTTTGCACAAGTAAGTTCTAAATGCCATGGCATGCTATAATGTATGTCGAAAATCGGAAAATTTGTGGATTATAAAATTGATTTGCGCAAATTTTATACCGATTGCTGCATAATATTATTTTTTATAAGGGCAATGTGAGTTAAATCGTGCACCAATACGGGTAGAAAATTTCAGCAAGCGTTTAGTCGGACACTAACAAATCTTAAGTACTTTTAATTTTTCTTAAGGATACTAATTTTTCATTGAATTTATTTATAAAGGAATGAATTATTTTTAACAAACTTTTATCTCTAATTATCTGTAATTGAATAAAGTTATTTATAGTCCTTTAAAGTCTAAATGTACCTAAAGTTTTTTTGCTGCTTCACAATATTTGAATAAAATTATTTTTCTTTATTTACTCTGTAAAAAAAATTGTACTTTGCTTGCTGCTGTTTTGTTTGTAATTATAATAAAATAGGCAAAAATTTAATAAGTGAAAGATTAAAACTGTAATCACATGCAATTAAACTTAACCCTTTATTTCCGGTCAACGCATTGATATTACTTTCCTTAAATAGATTTTGAAAAAACTGTAATAATAACTTAGAAAAATATTATATTTTTCAAACCAACTTAAGCTATGTATACACGGTTGTTAGATCTTACAATATTGTCAGAAAATTTTTCAGAAAATGTCTAACAGCCGTGTCAACTTACAATTTTTGTCTTGCAACATTGTCAGAAATGCTTTTTCTGGCCTTTACAGGAAATATACATAGATTAGTTAATTAAGGTGTTGATATACAATTTAGAACAAAATAAATAACTTTCTCCATTGAAACTCAAAAATATACCCTGTCATAAAGGGTTAAATTTCTACATTTACGTGAAATATCCATTTTTCTACCTAAAATATAAAAAGAAACCAAATATAATAATATATTTTGTGTGCAAAATAAATAAATAAATAAAAATTAATTTGTTATATTGTCTAGATAGTCCTTATATTTGATATCACGCTTTTTAAAACTTGAAAAATTTGCATTGACTTAAATTAATTGTGCTTTAAAAAAAAGTTCATGAAATTGCCTCACAAAAGTATACGAATTTTTCCTGTATTTCACATTTGATCATATTATACGCAACACAAATTTTAGAATCGAATGGTTTTTATGCGTAATATTGTTTTAAGGGGATATATTTTTGGCCCATTCGGTCCACAATTTTGGGGAATTTATACCCTCTTTTCATGTAATATCATGAATAAAATGGCGATTTTTGGCCATAATTGTAAATTTTTCTCCTTTTTTCCAGAGATAAAACAAATATTTGATATTGGCACTTAAAAGACCCCTTGGGGTATCTAAAAATAATATTTTTTGTTACAAGAATCTGTATTTAAACGTTCCAAGATAAATTATTCGGATCATTCTTCTGTTGCTAATTCAATATATTGGAACTTAAGTCCATTTTTATAATACTAGGATCAACTATTTTCGAGGAAAGTTTTCTGGTATATATTCTTTTAGATATCAGCTTTTATACATTTTAAGTTTTCAATGTGTTGTGGAAATGTACAACTCCAAAACATGCCTCGAAGAAACACCATTCAAAACAGTAAAATCATTATTTTTATATACCAATGGCCTCCATGCTGCATGGCACGATATCATTATGATCTCAAACACAAAAATGTTGATATTTGTTTAAATATTATTTACTATGATCAAATTAAAACCAAAATTTTGGACTTACAGTGTTATTGTAACGGGCAACATAAACGTAAAAGTTACGAGTACACAGTGGGGCAGAATGGAAATTTTTTGGAAATAAATCTGGCATTTCTAAACGGCTGATCCGATCGGGATAAAATTTGGCGTGAGCGTAGCCAAGGAGTATTCGAGTTTAAGTTTTGAAGATGAACCCTGCAGATGCCCCAGGGACGGCGCTGTGGCGGCTCAAAGTAGGGTACCTACGACATGTAAAATTTTTAAACTCGTGCCATTTTTTTGTTTTTCACCCAAATACAAAGATTTTTATATTTTGTGAAAGCGCTCGACGAGATCTTGAAAAAACATGCTTGGACATACTACTTATCTCTTATAATATCCGAGTTATAAGCATTTAAAAATTTAGTGATACAAAATTTACCATACCTTGGTCCGCCTTTTTTTGAATACCGGGCGTAATTTTGGACCAAATGGACTCAATTTTTTCTTGTTAGTTAGACAACAAAATTTCCAATAATATACAAAAAATTTCAGATCAATATTGTTTACAGATCCAAAAATATACGTTTTTTAATTTAAATATTCAAAAAATTTTAGATTTTTGGCGTTTTTTTGCCAAAAATGTGTCTTAACTCTTTTATTAATAAAATAAAATTTTTATTAAGAATATATAACAATTTTATAGGTTTCTAAAAGGTATCTTTACGCAGAACGCTTTGGCGTAAAAAACTTGTCCTATTTTTTGAAAATGTTGCCACTGCGTCCTTCCGAATATGACCTATTTTTTATCAAAACTTCAACTTTGGGCGACATGTTCTAAAATCCCAAAGCTGGGATCAGAAAACTGAAAGCAGTTTTGGAAACCTCAATATGTTTTCTATTTACTCCAAAAGTATTTTCCCAGCCCTGAAAGAAATGTGGACCCTATGGGCAAAAAAGTAAAAAATCCCATTTTTGGGATTTTCATTCCTATTTTTGGGAATTGCGGGATGCCCTTTGACCTTTTCAATTTTTTTTTTGCATATTCTTATTTGAAATGACAAATTTAACAAGCGTTGAAAATTTCATTGAGTTTTGTTCATAAATAAAGATTTTGTCATATATTACATATTTGTTTAATTTCTAAAACTATGATTTATATCAAAATTTTAATAGGATCGCAGATAGCTACAACAATTTAGTCCATATTTATCCCTTAATATCATTTTTTAGTTAGATATGGAAATTCTCGACCCTTTACAAAAAATTTCAAGCCAATATCTCAATTACATTCAAAAATATGTTCATTTAAACCTGTGTCCTTTAATTTCATCTTTTTCATATTTTAGTATTAAGTATGACAGCACATATTTAAATCTTATATTTACCTATTTTCTATTTGTTTGCTTATCCTTATAATTTAAAGGTCTAATTATGCTTAAATTTTCAAAAATTTATAACTATTTTTTACCTAAATTTTTTCGACAGATCATTTCGTTCTGTTTCGTTTATGATCATGTAGGTAAAAATATACAGGTAATGATAATTTCGATTCATTCACTAATAAGAAATATCAATGACTGAATTACAGGTTATAGTAATATAGTCCTAAATGTTAATAGGTAGACAATTCGTAATTTTTTACTTTGGAATACTTGTATCGGAAATGACAAGAATTGGTATATAAGTAAACTTCTCAGATTTTAAGTACCATATTTAATAAATCTACAATGAAGATTACATTAAAGTACGAAGAGTTGTGTTCCGTTTTATGGAGTATATCTTCAAAAGGGCCAGAAAGAATTGAAGACATTTCAAATTATATAAAAACTACATATAGTAGAAAAGTAGACAAAACAGGCATATCAAAAATTGAAAACTTTTTAAAACTTTTTGATGTAAAAAGTAAGTCTGTGGATGGAAATCAAAAGAAATTTCGATTAAAATTTTGTAGTTGGATGGAAACTACTACGGAAATCTCAACTTACAACACATCAACAGGAGCGCCTTGCAAGTCATACGAAGACTTATGTTCAAGGTAAAAAAAAGAGGGTCACACAAAAACTTTTTTCAATCTCAAATGAGGAAATTGCTGATACATTTAACGAAATGCTGAAAAAGGAAAACCAACATATGGGTGTCGTACATATTGCAACTATTCTTCCTAATGCATCACCAAAACGACTTAAGCGAATTGTGGAAAGTATACCAACTCCAACATCATAATCAAATTTTACTGAAGAGGAAGCAATAGCGCTTATGTTGGAACTGGGTCTCAGTCGAAATAAGTACCAAATATTAAGGAAAGCTCTGCATGAAAAAGGACACAATATATTACCATCATACAAGGCGATCCAGGAAAAAAAAACAAACTATCCTACTAAATAAACAAAAAATAATGAAGAATTGAAAGAACTGAGAGCTGCGGAAAAAAGCAGAATCCAAGAAGAATTTAAAGTTCAGATGGGATTAAACATCGACAAACCACTTTCAAGTTGCGGTAGTACAAATGACGGTAATACATCGAGAAGGTTTTTTCGTGATTTTGAAATTACTTCAAAAATAACTGGAATCGACAAGGAGTTGCTTCGAAGAGTTAAAACTATTTTAATGGCACTGAATAGTAAACATAAAATTAATGAAAATCGATTTGGGGAATACACATCTGAAATTTCTAAATTACTTGTATCTCTGTATCCATGGAGGGAACTAACACCAACAGTACACAAAGTATTGTGTCATGGTCAAATAATAATTGAATCGAATATTCTTCCACTTGGAGAGTTAACAGAAGAAGCCCAGGAAGCGAGGAATCGAGATTTTAAGCATGTTCAACTATTCAGCTCAAGAAAATGCTCCAGGCAATCACAGAATGAAGATATTTTTAATAGTTTACTTCTATCTTCTGATCCTGTTCTTTCAACTATGCGAAAAAGATGGATTTGTTATGAAACTCTATCATCTCAAAACAAGGAAGATTTAAAGGACTTATATTACCTTCTGGATATGTATACCGATATGACAGATTATTTTATAGAAAATAAGTAGTGTTAGGAATTAACTATATAAGTAGGTTGTAAGAATTAATTGTATTATGTTTAAGATAAACAGTTCAAATAAAAAAAGCTATTATACTAACTGATGATATTGTATTAAATTGTGTTTTATATTTCGGTGGGCGGGAAAGGTAATTTGTGTGGGGTGATTTAGGTGTTGTTGTGCGTGGCTCATAATAAAATTATAATTTTTTTATTTTATATACAATATTATAATAAAATAATTAACTAAATAATTTTTAAAAATTGTCCAAATATTTTATTCAACACCAAATGTATGTTCTGTCATACTTAATACTAAAATATGAAAAAGATGAAATTAAAGGACACAGGTTTAAATGAACATATTTTTGAATGTAATTGAGATATTGGCTTGAAATTTTTTGTAAAGGGTCGAGAATTTCCATATCTAACTAAAAAATGATATTAAGGGATAAATATGGACTAAATTGTTGTAGCTATCTGCGATCCTATTAAAATTTTGATATAAATCATAGTTTTAGAAATTAAACAAATATGTAATATATGACAAAATCTTTATTTATGAACAAAACTCAATGAAATTTTCAACGCTTGTTAAATTTGTCATTTCAAATAAGAATATCCAAAAAAAAAATTGAAAAGGTCAAAGGGCATCCCGCAATTCCCAAAAATAGGAATGAAAATCCCAAAAATGGGATTTTTTACTTTTTTGCCCATAGGGTCCACATTTCTTTCAGGGCTGGGAAAATACTTTTGGAGTAAATAGAAAACATATTGAGGTTTCCAAAACTGCTTTCAGTTTTCTGATCCCAGCTTTGGGATTTTAGAACATGTCGCCCAAAGTTGAAGTATTGATAAAAAATAGGTCATATTCGGAAGGACGCAGTGGCAACATTTTCAAAAAATAGGACAAGTTTTTTACGCCAAAGCGTTCTGCGTAAAGATACCTTTTAGAAAACTTTAAAATTGTTATATGTTCTTAATAAAAATTTTATTTTATTAATAAAAGAGTTAAGACACATTTTTGGCAAAAAAAACGCCAAAAATCTAAAATTTTTTGAATTTTTAGATTAAAAAACGTATATTTTTGGATCTGTAAACAATATTGATCTGAAATTTTTTGTATATTATTGGAAATTTTGTTGTCTAACTAACAAGAAAAAATTGAGTCCATTTGGTCCAAAATTACGCCCGGTATTCAAAAAAAGGCGGACCAAGGTATGGTAAATTTTGTATCACTAAATTTTTAAATGCCTATAACTCGGATATTATAAGAGATAAGTAGTATGTCTAAGCATGTTTTTTCAAGATCTCGTCGAGCGCTTTCACAAAATATAAAAATCTTTGTATTTGGGTGAAAAACAAAAAAATGGCACGAGTTTAAAAATTTTACATGTCGTAGGTACCCTACTTTGAGCCGCCACAGCGCCGTCCCTGGGGCATCTCCAGGGTTCATCTTCAAAACTTAAACTCGAATACTCCTTGGCTACGCTCACGCCAAATTTTATCCCGATCGGATCAGCCGTTTAGAAATGCCAGATTTATTTCCAAAAAATTTCCATTTTGCCCCACTGTGGAGTAGTAAAAACTGAAATCTACTATATAGGATGACGTTTTGTTAAGGCATGTTTTGGGGTTGTATACCGCTATAATATATTGAAAATTTAAAATATATTAGTGCCAATATGTACATGAATATACACTAGACAACTTTGTCGGAAAATATCGTCCCTAGAGGTATGAAAAGGGACTTATGATCCAGATAATTCAATTAGAAACTGAAAAACGATACCAAAAATACATCTTGGAACGTTTAAGTACAGATCCTTATAACAAAAAATATTATTACAAATATAGCCAAAAATCGCCATTTTAATGATATTACATGAAAAGAGGGTACAAATCCCCCAAAATTGTGGACCAAATGGGTCAAAAATATATCCATGCGGTTGATAGTAACCCCTTAAAACAATATTAAGCATAAAACCATGCGATTCTAGAATTTGTGTATCGTATAATATGATCAAATATGAAATACAGGAAAAATTCGCATACTTTTGTGGAGTAGTTTCATGGACTATTTAAAAAAAAAAGCACAACTAATTTAAGTAAATGTAAAATTTTCAAGTTTTAAGGGGCGTGATATCCAAACTAAGGACTATCTAGACAATATAACAAATTAATTTATTAATTTATGTATTTTCCACACAAAATATATTATTAAATTTGGTTTCTTTTCATAGTTTACCCAAATTCGAATACTTATGAGAGACACTGTATGTTTTCATTTATGGTTTGTGAGTAAAGAAACTTTTTACGGTTTTGAGTTTATATTTTTTTCATTTCAAAAAAGTTTTCGAAGAATATAATTTCAAATTCTAAATAATTCTTGAAAATGATGAGCAAAAGATATGTATGTAAATCTTATCATACAATTTTGAATTATATATAAATAAATTATAAATATTTGTTCTAGATAACACAAAACGTAAGTGAACAAATAAAAAAGTTCATTTATACAGTTAATCACAAAAATAAGTATACAGAAATGCTGATAATTGGTTTTATTTAAAAACGGATATTATTTTTTCCAAAATCAAAAAGTAACACATTTATTTATTAAAAACAATTATGACACTCAAAAACACTCATTACGCGATATAATGCTTTTTATAGACCTAGATGAGTATATCATTTTACCATTTTTAGAATCTTCAATATATCCTAAAAATCGGAAGATATTGGAAAAAACGCTTTTTGTTGACTAGATAGACCAAAAAAAAATTATATCTCAACATTTTCTTAACCGATTTAATATTTTTCAACCGTTATGAAAAAGAGTTTCCTTTGTCCTTTTTAAAAAGTATACACACTTTTATATTTTTTACGGAAATGTGTAAAATATTTAGATCTAAATACAAATTTTTATATTGTTTTCCATTTTTTTTACAATTCAGTATTCACTTTATTTGAAAACATATTTTGCAAATATTTTTTTATTTTAGATTTATTTTCGTAAAAACAAAAATTTACCAAATCCCTCATTTCTAAAGTAAATTATCAATTTGAATAATAAAGCTTATATTTGTGTTGCATATCTTACGTTGATATTTTACTTTAGAAATGAGAGATTTGGTAAATTTTTATTTTTACGAAAATAAATCTATTTCTGTCAGTTTTTATCTAATTTCAACCTTTCATATCTTATTTTATTCATAAAATAAAAAAATATTTTAAAAATATGTTTTCTAATAAAGTGTGGGTCAAAAATTATCGTGAATCGTAAAAAAATTAAAAAAAAAAAATATATAAAAATTTGTATTTAGATCTAAATATTTTACACATTTCCTTAAAAAATATAAAAGTGTGTGTACTTTTTGTAAAGTACAAAGGAAACTCTTTCCAAAACAGTTGAAAAATATTAAATCGGTTATGAAAATTTTGAGATATAATTTTTTTTGGTCTGTCTAGACAACAAAAAACTTTTTTTCCAATATCTTCCGATTTTTAGGGTATATTGAATATTCTAAAAATGGTACTGTAATCTACTCTACTAGACCTACCAACTTCACTAGGTCTCGCAATGAGTGTATTGATTTTTTGTAATTTTGTCACACCGTGTTATTATTTACTACTTTTTTCTGGATATTTTTGTTATTTGAGCTCTCATTTAAGCTGAAGTTAAATTAGTGCAAAAATTCATTATATATTTGGTTTAATGATATTTACAAAATTTATAAAAATTTTACCAATTTGAATATAATTACTTTATAATGAAATATTTTTTAAACAATAACTTCGAAAAAATCCACTTTTAGATCCGAAATCCTGAAATTTGGGTCGAAATTTTTCCACTTTAGACCCCGGATTTTAGATCTGACGCACAGTGGTGTAGGAAAAAAAAAGAGGGAAATAATTCGGTAACTTCTAAACGGTTAATCCGATTTTAATGAAATTTGGTATGCACAAAGAGGAGGTGTTGTCGAGTTTAGGTTTAGGCCAACCAGGGGCCCGGCGGGGGGTCCTCAAATTAGGACACCTCGGCTATGTTAAATTTTTAAAACGATCCTATTTCTTCATTTGAGTTCCGATTTTTTAAGTTACAAATTAATTAGGGAAAACTCAACATCTTTTAGAGAATTTACCTAGTACTATTATTTTCAATATATTTTTTTAATATATGTAAAAATTCTCTAAAAGATGTTGAGTCACTTAAAAAACATTTGAAAATTAAAAAATTCGCGGAAGATTTTTTTAAAAAAAAAATTAAAAAATGTTTTTTATTCAGTTTTTGCGAAGATACAAATTTTTCAAATTGCAATAAAAATTTTATTTATGAATATTTTTTGATGAAATTTTTCAGTTAGGTAGATTTTTTTACTCAAAATCCAAAATTAAATAAAAATTTCGAATTTTCTTATTAGAAATCCCGGAATTCCCAAAAAAGTTTTAAAAAATCCCAAAAATGTGATTTTTTGGTTTTTTGCCTATTATATCCATACCAGGGGCGGGGTTATCGAAACCCGTTACAAAATGATTAAGAACATATTGGGTCATATAAAACAGGTCACTATAATTTGATATCGACTATGCGATTTGAGAATTTTTGCTCAAAATTGAATTTTCCATAAAAAATAGGGTTTTTTTGGATGGACCTGGTCCCCTCGGTATCAAAAATTTTTAGGTTTTGTTTCATTTATCGTATTTTATGTAAAGTCAGCTTTCCAAAAAGTATAAATTCTATATACATCTTCTTAGAAACTTTTTAGATAACTTAAAAAGAAAAAGATACCTTTTTCCCAAAAAAATGGCAAAAAATCGCCTTTTTTTAATTTTTTAAATTAAAATGCCTATAACTCTGGACTCAGTCATGATTTTTACATAATTCTTTCACTGCTTGATATATAAACTTGTTGTTAAGCGAATAAAAAAAATGGCGAAAATCGGGAATATTTGGACCCGCTATTATCAAAAAAATAAAGTAAGGACGGTAAAAATTTTAAAATTTTAATTTTCAAATGCGAATATCTCCTAAACTATAAGAGATAATTTACTGCTTATAGTGCTCGATGAGGAGATTCTATATACGAAATTTTTTTTAAATCGGAACTCAAATGAAGAAATAGGATCGTTTTAAAAATTTAACATAGCCGAGGTGTCCTAATTTGAAGACCCCCCGCCGGGCCCTTGGTTGGCCTATAAGGTCCAAATTCAAAACCTAAACTCGACAACACCTCCTTTTTGTGCATACAAAATTTCATTAAAATCGAATTAACCGTTTAGAAGTTACCGAATTATTTCCCTCTTTTTTTTTCCTATACCACTGTGTGACGGTCATTGGACCTTCCAAATGACATATTAGAAGTTGAATTTTTAACTTTTGAAAAGAGATATTATTTTGAAATTAATGTGATATGCTTGGATTCGGCCATTTTGAACACAGTACGTTCTTATAATCCGAAATTTTAATTTAATATTAAAATCTTATTATTTTGGACAATAACCAATTTCGAAACCGATATGTAGTGTAAGTTATTGACAGGGTCACCATTTGACGATTATTGGTAGTATTTAGAAGTGTGTGATGGATGATTGGAATTTAAAAATTTCGGAACTAAAAGTGGGTTTTTTCCATGTTATTGTGTAAAAAATATTTTATTATAAAGTAATTATAATCAAACAGGTAAAATTTTCCTAAATTTTGTTAATATAATGTGACGTAGATTTTGCACCTATTTAACTTAACTTTAAATGAGAACTGATTTAAATAATCTAAACAAAGAATGATGTATTTAGCGATACCGAATCAATACATGTGTCGAATTTCGCGTGCTGCCCTATATATACCTTGTATCTTTTACTACCATGATTTACTCACTTTTTATATTTATGCTGAATTGTATTATCATATATTAATTTCTCAAAACATAAATTTGTCGAGTATAAGGAGGGTACGGTATATATCTCGATGTCTTCCATACTGTACAATATAATTTTTTTATATTTATTTTCAAAATAAACCTAGCCTAGAGGGAAACTGGCGATGTTTTTAATAAGAAGTTTTAAGTAAAACACAAAATTTACAATTAAATTAGTCGTAATTATATTGTACAAATATAAAACAAAATTAAAAAAATAATTATAATACAAAACGAAATAACATTTAATGCATTGGGAACTGTCTCTGTTGCTCATTGGCTTCCATTTGACGGAAACTCCAACCACCTTGACCATCAAATTCTAATATATGTGTGTGAAATTTCCTACAAAAAAAAAAAAAAAACAAATATTAATAATATTCCTTCATCAGAATCATAAACTAAACATACCATAAGGTCGGTCGATGTGTAATAGTCAAGAGAGTAATGCCCATACTTTTGGCAGTTTCATAAATTGAACTTTCTACATCAATTGATACTGCACTGGTGCATTCATCTAATAAGGCATATTTCGGTCTATTAAATTACGACAAAAAGAAAAATAGTGTCAATTACATTTAACAAGAAAGTAAACTTAAATAAAAATGTATACTTATGGTAGAAAAGTCGGGCTACAGCCATGCGTTGCTTTTCTCCTCCTGATAAAATATCTTTCCAATCACGTATAACATCAAAACCATCCCTGGAATTATAATAATAAAATATATTGCCATATAAATCAAATACAATGAAATACATTTTATAAAAAAATATTTTTAAGAACTCAAACTGTTAAGAATATTTATTTAACATGCAGCTATTTTTAACGTTGTAAAACTGAACAGTGAGAACTGTCGATCTATGTCTATTTCTAATGATAAATACTCCACGATGTTCAAATATAATATTCAAAGGGAAAAACTACTATGACCCGACAATTGAGGCCAATTCTAAAATGTCTTATTGCTGTTCTTAAAAAAACAAGTAGGAAAGTATAGTCGGACATGGCCGACCATATGATATACCAGTTATGAGTGTATTTAAAAATTATTTATTTTTTTATAAAAAAATTTTATGTATATGAAAAACAAATTTTCTATAAGAGGGTTTATATGGGAGATAGGGTCAAATTTGGAGGACGATTTTATTTTTAAATATTATACTATGGTGTGCTGAATTTCGCGATACTAATGGTTATGGACGTTTAAGGCATTTACTGAAGAGGAGTTTGTATGGGGGCTAGAGTCAAATGAGAACCGATCAATACTGTAGTATCATTTATGCTTACATAAAACTTAGTTGTGCCGATTTTTTAAGATATGCTGGTATATTTGAGGTAGTTGTTTGGGTGAATCTCTTAAGTAAGAAGGAAATGGATGGAGAAAAGGAAAAGGTGCTGAACTCTCTGAGCCGAAACAAAATCCCAATGATTTTGTACTCAGTACAATTTAATAAATGGAAGAAAAGGCAAAGAAATAAAACAATAGAATTAGGATTTTTCTATGTATATTTATTAAACGGTTGGACAAAGGATTTCTTACCAAGGATAGGTGGACTGTATTGTTAGGAGTTAGAATTTGATCTGGCGCAAATAAGCATCTACGACATTTATCACACTATGACAGTTACTTTAGAACATTATGACAAGTATACTGCAACACATAGCAATCAGCATTGATATACATTGACGTAGGGTTTGCATCGAAAATAAGAAAAATATGGATAATAAGGAAAATTGCTATATGTTATTTTTTGGCATAAACAGTAGTAATTAGCTAAAAGGCCTAAATCAGAATTTTCGGTTGTATGGGGGCTATATGAAATAATGGACCGTTTGTCCAATTTCATCAAAATATCTTAAAAATTGCGGCCATACCTTTTGCACATAGACACAAAGCAAGCCGGACATGTCTTAATCGACTAAGAAAGAGACTCGGAGTCGATCGGTATACTTTAAGGTTGATGTAGGACCAATATTTTTTGCGTTACAAACATCAGCACAAAAGTGGTGTAGGGTACCACTATGGTGGTGTAGGGTATAAAAACGATATAAAAAATTTATATAAGTAGTTGTGCGGTGGATCTTCGATTAATCTTTAGACATGATATGATATAAATATGTATTTCGCTGCAGTATCATCTTAATAAATAATTTCTAATTTTAATATATATTTCTCTTACCTTTGAACTAAATGTTCTAAGGAAACCATTTTTAATATGGATCTTAATTCGTTTTCTGTTATGCCCTTCCTTAGCATATTTTCGCGACAATCGGGATAGATGATTTGATCACAAAGACTACCAATTGACATGTATGGACGTTGTGGTATGTAGAACATACAAGGTTTTCCTTCAACCGGTTGAGGTATATGCAATTCTCCCGAGTATATTGGCCACAGTCCACTTAAAATACGGAATAAACTGGATTTACCACAACCATTTGGCCCAGTTATCAGTAAATGCATGCCGGGTTCTATGCTTAAATTCAAACATGGTACCACAACATCACAATTGGGTGTAACGACAGGTACAGCAATAAGAGAAATTGACATGTCGGGATCCCTCTTATAAATAATACGACCTTTAGCTATTGGTTTGCCATTTCGGAATTCAATAATACCCTGGGTTTCATTGCTTTCTGCAACAGTTGTTTTGCTGTAGATTCCTTGAGCGGTTTCTTCAAATACCTCAAGCATTCCTGCCACACGACATGTATAGCCAGCCAGTGCAACAACTTCTTTATATGAAGACATCAAACGTTCAATAGCATCGGCTGCGGAAATCAACAAATTCCTTGCTGTCGTTAAGTACTGAGTACGTTCACTAACTGTAGAGTCGTTATTAGAAGAGCTTGTTGATTTGCTTGTAACAGCACCAGTTAATATTGGTAGAGAAACCATAACCATGCCTGTACCCGACCACACATATTTCATAAAGAATTGCTCTAGCATTACAAACCACAATTTTTGCGTAAATATTGTGTTCATTTGATTAACCAGGCGATTATAGGCCTGTCTAAGTTGTTGAAGTTCCACCTTGTGGCCGCCGTAGAAAGCAATTTCTTCTGCGTTCGTTATAATACGCGAATGTATGTGACGTAGATAACCGTAACGGTTTGCTTCTTCAGATACTAATTGCCCAAATTTCGGAGAAACTACTCTCATTATATGGGCTGTTAGAGAAATTACGGTTATCGATAATGCAGGACCTTTAAAAGAGAAATATATACAATTCAATTTTAATTTTTTTTTCATATTCGTTCTATAAAAATAATAATGAGTTATAATTTGGGTTTTCTTTTAAAAGTCTAATTTTTTCAGATTAATTAATTCTTTGCACATATGATAAAAATAATTTATTTTAAATTTAACCTCTGCTATATACACGATCGGATAAAATAAAATTCAAAAGTATTCATGCTATATTCTTTCAGAGAAAAATCTGTTAACTCTTTCGCGTATACGGGACACCGGTGTCCCAAGATTTTTTTTACATTTTTCTCGATATAGAGCGTAATTTTAAGTTCGCAGCTACAGTAAACGGTTATTTCTAAAGAAAAATAAGTTATTTTTAGAATTTGATGTCACTTCATTCGAAAACACTTTTTCCATTTTTCATCTAATATGATCAATATACGTCAAAATAAAGTGTGTGGTGAAGTCATATCCATAAAAAGTCTAGCGGTTTAGTTTTGTGCGTGAAAGGGTTAAATGATTATTAAATATGGAAAGCAAAGTATATATATTCAGAGTCGATTTAGCTGTGTCCGTCTGTCTGCCTCAAACACTCTCATGTTAAAACTAAGCAAATAAATCAGCCAAATTCACTGAAAATATTCACTATTGGATTGAAAATCCGCCAAATCGGTTAACAACGTAAAAAGTTATGAGTTTTCTCATAAACTACTAAAGATAATGGAATGAATTTTGTCACACCTTATTTTCTTTACCCAGGGATCAAAAATGCTCAAACTCAAAAAATCGATTCAAAATTTCTCATAGCCCCCATACAAAGGTACATATTTTCGGAAATAGATTTATCGTTAATAACTTCGGCAAAAATATCGGTATCACCACGAAATTTTGCACATATGTATATAATAAGAACAGAAATCATATTACCAACGTAGATCTGTATAGGTCGATTTTGATCACAGTTCCCATATATGGTCCACTTTCGAAAAATACTTAAATACAAATAACTAATTAAGAAATAAAGATATTAAATAATATTCAACATAAATATGTTTTGTGTATATTACTTTGCAAAATATTTTCCGGATTGGTCCATAATTGGGCATAGCTCCCATATAAGGCCCATTCCGATAACCACGTAATCGCACATATTACATAACTGAATGAAACTATCGGTATAAAATTCATCATGAATGTGTTTAAAGTAGATATAAAACACCCAAGTATGGGCCTGCGGCTCGGCCCATACTTGGTCACAGCTCCCATGTAAGGTCAACTTCAGAAAATTACTTAAATGCACATAACTAATTTAGAAATAAAGATATTGAAGTAATATTCAACATAAATATGTATTGTATATACATATATCACTCTGCAAAATGTATTTTGGATCGGTCCATAATTGGGCATAGATCCCATATAAGACCCATTTCCGATAACCACGTAAACGCAAATTTTACATAACTGAATGAAGATATCGGTATAACATTAGTCATGAATGTGTTTAAAGTATATATGAAACACCCTGCGAAATGTTTTCCGGATCGGTCCATGTTTAGTCACAGCTCCCAAATAAGGACCACTTCCGAAAATCGCTTAAATGCAAATATCCAAAGATATTTTAAAACAAGTAAGAAATTATAGTAGGGCGAGGCCGACCATATAATACCCTACACCTGTTACAAAAATAAAATGTGATTTAGTTTTCATAATAGAGCATTTAGTTGAATTGTACCTTGCCTCAGATATACTTAATGGTATACGCACAATTAGGACGAACGACGAATTTCGCTTAGCACGACGAACGATTCCACAAAAAATTGTTGCGTAAATTTGTCGATTGGAGCACAATTAAACTTTACGCACTGCGAATCTATCTTTCAATTCTCAGCTTTTCTTTGTTTTTATTTTTAAATGCACTTTTTTGGTTTTTTATCACAAACAAATTATTATTTAAATTTTCAAATAAATAATTTTTGTTTACATACTGGTTGGGGTGACCATATTTACCAAACAAATATTATTAATCCTCATTTTTGCATTCAAAGATAATTATATTAATAAGAAAAGTATACATTTAATTTATATAAAAATAAGTTTTTTTTTCGGATCGGTCCATAATTGTTCATATCTGTCATACAAGATCCACTTCAGAAAATCGCATATTTCACTGATAAATAAAGATATCGGAATAAGGATATTTTGTGTATATAAGAAATCTTTTTTTGAAAAAAAATTAGGATCAATTTCCATAAGTCACTTTTTCCAATATATTTCATCCAATTATAAATATATACGGATAAAATACGACACAGTGTGTTTTTATCGATAAATCATTCTGTGAAATTTTGTTCGAATTGGCCATATCTCCATAAAAGGTATACATATATGATTTCTAAATGATAGATAGCACCCTCATTACGTAAGCACAATTTAAACTTTCACAATTTATTAAATACGTATCAAGTAATATTTATAAGGGTTTTCATAAAAAGTAGCTTACAGGTGGAGGGTATTTAAGATTCGGCATAATATACAATCAAACAAAAATAACAATAAAACAAAGTTATTTTATTTAATATTTTTTGTATATAATCTAAAATTAAATTCACTTTTTTACGGACAAAATAAAGTAGGGTAGAAGGGGGATCATCGCATTTGGGGCACATCTGCCAACAGCGAATAACTTGAAAACCGAGTAATCGATTTTATCGCATTATCAAATTTTGTTTTCGTTCATCGATTATCTATCATCCCTGAAAGTTTGAAAGATTAACTTTACATATGGGAGGCAGGTGAGATTAATTGTTTTTCAACGGGCTGTAAAAATATTTCCCTGTGTAATTTTTTTAGTTTTTGTGATAGAAAAAATATATTGGTCAGTGATAGAATGTCAATAATAGTGTACAATAAGGCATAATAATATTTTCGATAATGTAATTTGAAGCCCGATAAAAATTTAAACTAAACCCCAAAACTGCCCATGGGGCATATTCGCCAAATATATGTAATGGTTGTTATGTAGAACAAAATTTGGTTAAAATATAGAAAAAATCAGTAAAAATTTGGTTTATTTTTTTTTTTTGTTAAGTTAATAATCTAGTTTATTATAGTTTGTTTAGTGTATTAAAATATAAAACAGCAAAATAAGTTTTTATTTTTTAATTCTTTTGGCTTATTTTACTAATGACAAATCTGTCGGTATCGCCGTTTTTGGCCATAGCGGAAAAGTTAAAAAAATATGTACATGAGGATGACTTAGGAAAGATTGAAAGGGATAAAACTAAAGCCAGCATATCTAAGTATCTGAACCAAGAAAAAAACAAGTTAGAGTGCTATATTCGGCTATGCCGAATCTTAAATTCCCTCCACCAGCAAGCTACTTTTTATTAAAACCCATTTAACAATCTAGTTTTAACTCGGCATAAGTTTTGTTTCCATAGTGAGGGTACTATCATTTAGTAATTAGGTCTAAAAAAAAGTTATTGTAAGTGATTTTCGGATATGGACTTTTTAAACGATGTTGTTGGCGTTATATGGGAGCTACGACCTATAACGGATCAATTGGAATACATTTTAGCAGAATGATTTATCAATACACAGAATATGTTCATATCGAATTTTATCCGGATATAATCATTTAATAATGAATTATGTGGTATTAAGTGATTTTCAGAAGTGAACCTTATATGGGAGCTATGACTTTTTATGGACCGACCCGGATAAATTTCCGTATACTGATTTATATATACACAATACATATTCAACTTGAATTTTATCGCAATAACTTTTATTGTCAATGAAATTGTGTGACCAATTATGGACCGATCCGTGAAAAATATCGTATAATGATTTATACAACACATATTCACGTGGAATTTTACATCGATAGCTTTATTAGTTAATAAAATATAAAGGCACATAAGTGATTTTCGGAAGTTGACCTTATATGGATTGATACATACACAAAAAATATTCGTGCGAATTGTACCTCGATAGCTTTATTTATCAATGAAATATGCTCGTTTAAGTGATTTTCGAAAGTGGACCTTATATGGGAGCTATGACCAATTACGGGCCTATCCGGAAAAAAATTCGGAGAACTATGACCAATTGTGTACTTATTCGAAAAAAATTTCGCTGAATGATTTATATATACATATGTGGAATTTCATGTCATGTGATCCATTTTGAAAAAAAAATAGGGTTAAAAACACATTTTTTTGATGGATATCCCACTCGCAAAAAAAAAGGGCCTATTTTGGAAAAAAAAAATTAAACAAAAATTTACTTTAAAAAAATCTAAAAATTTTGGAAATAATGAAGAAATTGCTATCTGAACTCCTTTGGACAATTTTTGTTAGAACCAATAGGTGAAAAGTTACACTCATTTGAATAAAACCCTGTATGACCAAAATGTCCAACTTTGAACCCCTCTGACTCCGGTAGTTCTTGACCGATTATTACATTTCCGGAAATATGTACCTTTTTTTAGGGGGGCTATGGAAAGTTTAACTCGACTGTTTTGATTTTCAACATAATTAATCTTTATGTAAAAAAATAATGTGTGACAAAATTCATCGAATTATCTTTTGTAGTTTCTGAGAAAACGACTGAAGAATTATGAAAAAATCTTAATTTTTTTCGAGGTAGTCTGATATTTTTACTCATACCATTTTAGATTGTGAACCGATTTTGGTGATTTTCAATACTTAAATGCTTAGGACAACAATGCATATTTTCAGTGAATTTGGTTGATTTAATTTGCTTAGTTTTAACTTGAGCATGTTTTAACCAGACACACAGACAGACGGACAGATAAGGACCCAGAATATACATACTTTCTTGGGTCTCAGATGAATATTTCTCGGTGTTACGCAGGGAATGACAATCTTATATTCGCTCTATCACCACTGATGGTGGTGAAGGGTATAAAAAAAGATTTCGCAGAAAAAAAGCTCAATCTGATATAAATTTGTGAATAATTTTGCAAATAATGCAAAATTTTAAATTGTTTTATATAACGATTTAGAATATGGTCGTAAAAATATATTGTAGAAGAAAAAATTCAAAAATCTTCACGAACTAGCGAAATAAACAGTTTTTTTTTTGCTCTCCTGAAAACTTATTTTAGATAGAAACTATTGAATATAGTCCCTCGATAACTTTATTGGGTCTCAAGTGAATATTTATTGGTGTTACACACAGTATGACAAACTTATTAAACGAAACATTTCGCAAACGTTTCCATAATGTACAAAACTTTTCAACATTTTTAAATCGTTTTGTACATGAGCAAAACTAAAACAAATACTTTTCAAGTGAGAAAGAGCGAAAACAAAACAATTGGCTTTTCGCTCATCTACTTGCTTTTATTCGCCTTTACAATCGTATATTTGAGAACAAAACAATTGCAGAAACGTATTTTATGAACGAATCATAAAGTGTGTGTGTGTGGATTTCATTTAATTTGTAAGGTTTTGATTTTGTTTTTGGTTTTATTACTACTGTATTCCTAATAGGTATCTACAAAAACTTAAATCTACAAGCCTTCTTTTAATTTTACTCAAAAATGTTTTTGTAATGAGCAAAACCATCAGGAAACGTTTGCGCAAATGTTTCGCTCAAAATTTTCAGTTTTGCTCCCATTGTTTTCTTTTCTAGCTGCGTACATTTGAGTTAATGAACATAATGTACTCAAAAGCAAAAACAATACAAAACCAAATGAGTAAATCGATTTTGTTGTTTTGGTTTTGTTTCTGTTTTACTCACTGCTTCGTCCTTGGGTCAAATAAAACGTGCGTGCCAAATTTCATCCAATTATCTTGAAAATTGTGACCTGTACCTTGCGCACAAGGTTTACATGGACAGCCAGCTAGCCAGACGGACGGACGGACATAGCTTAATCGACTCAGAAAACGATTTTAAGCCGATTGGTATACTTAAAGGTGGGTCTAGCACAAATCCAATATACCCTCCCCACTAAAGTGGTGTAGGTTATAATTAACTATTTAAGCAAATTCCAACCATTTTATGAAGAAATTTTTTATTATTAAGACGAATAAATAACTTTGATGATAAAATGCAGGATGCACTTACTTGTTTACTGCGTGAGTATAATAAAAATTGAGAAGTTTTTCAAACTTTCTCAAAACGGACTTTATTAATCGAAACATAAGGGTTGTTGCCGCTGTCCGAGAATTTATGCTGCTGGGGTTTTTCACAAACTGTAAAGTCAGAATGACACCTGTCAATATTCCTAAGTGTCATTCACAGTAATTTGAATAACGACAGGCGTAGCGAGCGGAGGGAGGTCACAATTAAAGCAGGGGCTCGATGTCTATGTCGAGACAGTCGTCTACTTCCGTTTCCGATGAATCGTCGCGAGCCTGAACAATATTTATACTTGATAGTCCTTGACATACAATTTTTCTTGATATAGATGCATTATATATTCAAAGGTCAATTTATCCCTCCTATGCCAACTTCCATATACCTAACGAATCAATAATATCGTCAGATCTGTATAAGTTTGTTTTCTTATGATATATTAATGTACATATATATAGTATACTAAAAAGTGCAAATATCTTATTAAGTAATTCATAATATTATAAATTGAATATTCTTCAGGCTCAAGTTCGAGTCCCACTTGGGGATAAGTTATTTTCCAAATTTTATTTATTAATTATAAGAATACTGAAAATATAATTTTTCGGACACAACAGCAGAATGGAATGCATTTTCGGGCCCGCTACGCTCCTCATCAGCAATCTTTTTGTGTCATATGTTATGTCACTTCAATTAATAATATTAATATCACAGTTCGGCGAAATCAATAATTTTAATATGTAATTCATAATATTTCGCAAAATGACATTTTTCAACTAAATATTATAATATTTTAAAGATTTTCAAACATTTCGGTTAACCGGTTTAACCGGTTTTTTTATACTCGCTTAACCCACAAGCCGGTTTTCTAGAAATGGTCAATTTTCGGTTAACCGAAAAGCCGGTTTTTCCAAAAGTCGGTTTTTTATAAACACTAATCAGAACCAAAAAGAGAAAATAATTGATATACCAGTAATTTAAATGATATATAAAATTTATACTATATTTTGTCCTGTAAAAAAGTGAATTTACTTTAATTTTAGATGTTATAGAAACACATTTAAGTAAAACAAGTAAGAGTCCTATATTCGGCTGTGCCGAATCTTATATACCCTTCACCATGATGTGTTAAATAGAATAGCCAGTACAAAAAATTATTACAAAAAATCAAAAAATACCAGTTGTAAAACGAAAAAGTATCAGTAAGTCCCCTTTTATAGATTTTCGATCAATCAAGGTGTTGCGTATGTGCATAAAAACCAAAGAATGTATCATTCATAAAACAAAAAATTTTGAAAAAATCGTTTTCCTCCAGATTTGTATTAACCAGCGTTTAAATTTACTAATAAGTATATTAGTAACTACTTGCAGTAAAATACACATTTCTATCAACATAATACTAAAAATATTTTAACATCACATTTTGATATTATTGCTACTAAAAATTGCAACATTACTTTGAAATTTCTAGCAGCACACATTCACAGTATTCGTTTTCTACCTGTTGTACAGCAATTTTTTGCCATAGCATACTTTTTGAAGGTATATTTATGCATACATAGATACATACATACATACATACATACATACATACATAAACTCATATTACAAAAACACTAAAACGAAACAATTTGTTTATCAAAAGTATACAACAAACACAATAACGGGAAATTTTTCAACATTCTAGAATAACAAATACAGTACAACATACCAAAGAGAAGCATGAAAACATTGGGTTAATTTCTGGTTATTATAAAAACAAACAAAGTGAAAAAGCACAGCAAATCACAAAGAAAACCTGAAATATGTATTGAATATAAAATATAAGGAGCCGCCATATTGTAAAAAATACGATAAATTGCAACTGGCAGTTGCTCATTTTGCTACTGGCAGTAGTAGAACCAACACAATTTATTGCACAATTTTTCCATGGCAATAGTAATTTGACTGTTGTGTGCGTGCGCTGCTAAAACAGAAAAATATATTTTGATTGTTTTGAAAAATTTTGTGTCTGCTAAAAGAAATTGCAAACAGAACAAATATTTCTTGTAGTGAAGTAAGGAAAAATTTTGAAACTTTTATATTTATTACATAGTCGTACAAAAGAAATCTTGTGCCATTGCTGCATATTTAAACGCTGGTATTAACTTAAAAGTTCCAAAAAGTCCCACTATACATGTTCTCTCTATAAATACAAAATTTCATGTCTCTTGGTGGTGGCGTGTCATAATGTCCAATGTCATAATGTCCATAGACGTTATGACGCACTAAATTGAGTCATAATGTCCATGGACGTTATGACAATTTCAAAAGTGTTACAATGTCCATGAGCAATGGGACATAAAGTCCATGGATTTCAAAGAGTCCATTTATCAAAAAAGGCTTAATTTAGCGGAGCCGGTGTTCGAAATACCCCAGAGTTTGAAACCCCTGCGCCCGGCCGAAGGCCGGCTATCCAGGACACTTTTTAATAGGAGTCCAAAATGTAACAATTACCAAATTTAGGAGCAATTCTTTTCGGGATAAGAGCGTCCCTATCTTAAATTTTAAACAAATTTTCCAATACATTTCTGATTTCAAAGTGTCACAATGTCCATGGACATTATGACATTTTAAAAAAGTGACATAATGTCCATGGACGTTATGTCATTTTTTGGTGTGTCATAATGTCCATGGACATTATGACATTGGACATTATGACATGCCACCTCTCTTGGTTCAATATTAAAGAAAATTCAAAAAGTACCTTTTGGAGAACGATAAAGTACCAAAAAGTCCCCTTTTATAGGTTATCGCCTAATCCGGGCTCTACATGCTTAATTTAATGATTCTAGGTTCAATATTATAAAAAATTCAAAAAGTATCTTTTGTAGAACGAAGAAGTAACAAAAAGTCTCCTTTTATAGGTTATCGCCTAATCCGGGCTCTACATACATTTCATGTTTCTAAGTTCAATATTATAGAAATTTCAAAAAGTACCTTTTGTAGAACAAAATAGTACCAAAAAGTCCGCTTTTATAGGTCATGACTTACTCCAATCCTTACATACTTAATTTTATGTATAGGATAGGATAAATATTATAGAAAATTCAAAAAGTACCTCTTGAAGAGAAAGAAAATGTTGTTGTTTCGATATTGTGAACAGGCAGTTAGATTATTGATTGTGAATGAAATGGTTTTGGAAAATTTTATTATGAAGATAATAAAACACGTGTTGAATGATGTATGTATGTATTGTATGTATGTATGTATGTATGTATGTATGTATGTATGTATGTATGTATATGTATGTATGTATGTATGTATGTATGTATGTATGTATGTCTGTAGTATGTATGTTATGTATGTATGTATGTATGTATGTATGTATGTATGTATGTATGTATGTATGTATGTACATACATACATTCAACACGTGTTTTATTATCTTCATAATAATTTTCCAAACCATTTGATTCACAATCAATAATCTAACTGCCTGTTTCAAAATATCGAAACAACATTTTCTTTCTTATAAATATATTGAAAACAAAAACAAAATTTTTAATTTATTTGTTGTTTTCAATATATTTGTATGAAAGAAAATGTTCTTTCGCATTTAGAGAAACCGGCAGTAATAAATAAAAAAATTTTTAAAGATCACTTGCATGTCCATCAATATACATACAGTGAATCAATTAAGTAATTTGCCTATGTAAAATTTTATAAATTTTAAGAAAAAACTTTATCTGAACAATTATTTTTAGCAAAATAAAGCAATTTGTTCGTTGTATTTTTTAAAGAATATATTATATTTTAATTTTCTACCATAAAAAGTAAAATCGTGATATTAATTAATGAGATTTTTGATAAAATGTGAACGTATTGTTAATTTTTAAGGTCAATAAAGTATTTTGCTTTTTAGGTTTTTTGTTCATTTTTTAATATTGCTGCATTATTTTATAAAATTTTATATTTTTATTACTCCTATGTATTAGAATAACATTTTTTAGATATTTTAGTAGTGGAACGACTAAGTTTGGACATTTCTTAACCGATTTATTATCCTATATACCTATAAGAATTTTTCAATATTTGACTTAACATGAAATCTATCGTTTCTTTGATTTAATTTCGAAAATAATAAGTAATTTTGAATTGGATACATGATATATTAGGAAATCAATGGATTTGGACCTAGAAAAAAAAATTTTAGTGGGGTATAAATCTATAGATTATAGCAAAAATAATCTCGGTTTTTGGTCATTTTGTATTGATAAATAAAAACTACATTACGGAAACCCCATCTATTTGGGGAGTACTGTGTGAATTTCATTTAGAATTGTATAATATTGATTCTTATTCAATAAAGCTAACACTAAGTACCATCCTAGCCACTCTAAGTATGGGGATATCACCGTTTACCACTATAGAACTATTACATGCTAGAATCTTGATATTCTACCTCATATTTTGAATGCATTATTTTATGAATAAAATACAGTAGGCGTAGTTGGATTTGGATAGTTATTCTTGATTTGGGTTCTAACTATATATAAGTGTATGTATTAGCTGAAAAATATTGCTTTTGTGGATCTTAGGTGATGAGAACCGCCTCTATTTGTAAATATCTAAATTAAGTATTTTTCCCGTATCACACGATAGTTCACTTTATATTGTGTCCAAGCAACCTAACGTCTGTTTAGAGGTCCAAATTTAAACATAGTGTTCTTTGGAGAAGAAAAATGAGGACTTCAATGGTTTTTGCTTGGATACAAGTCGCTCTCCTTTGGCAGTTAAAGATTTTGAAAGACAACGCAGTGCGTTTTTTTTAATAATTCTTTGTGTTATTTCATCAATTTCTATATTTTATATTTTTTAATGATTGATTAAACATCTCATAATTGAATTTCATTGATTTATACTTGTTCTAAAAATCTAAACTAATTTTTATATTGGAATTGCCTCATTATTTCCCTTTAAACATTTTTGATGCAAATAACTACACAGTTTCACACAATAAGGATATGATTTTTGAAAATTACAATTGAAAAATACTTAACACGTGTCCTTTTAACAATAAAACAATAAATTCCAAAAAGCAATTAAAAAATAATTTGAAAAACCCAACGAAATAACTAGAAATTTCAATATGCAAAATACTTTATTGACGTGCAAATTCTGATGAAAAATAATAAAATGCAACAACAAATGCACCAAAATTTTTATTTTTATATTTTTTTCCTGGTTTTCCCATTCTACATAATCTCTATTTTCAATTGGAAAACATAAATTTACTTTTTACCTGATTTTTTGAATTTTATTTATGAACAAAAAACAAAATTCTCTTAAAAAAAGGTAGGCAAAAAACTTAGTTGATTCACTGTATGTACATACATAACTACAGATAGAAAACATACACATTTAAATAAAAAGGTAGACAATATATTTCTTATACTTTCCCACTTTTGCTTTGTCAGACCGTCATTAAACCTACGGCTACACAATACCACATACATAATTATTTCCCATATTATTGGTTCTTTTTTACTACCACAACAGAACCTGTTTCTTGCACACACACTTTGCTGATTTTCGGCTCGAATTTAACTCGAATTCAACTCGTTTTCCACTCGCTCGTAAGCGAGTTGAAAAAACAAAAACATGTAAATATCGCTTACGAAGCGAATGCAAAACACATAAAACTCTAATTAAAATTGTGGTCGCGTGTTGAAAAATAAAACTCGCGATTTTGAATTTTAAAACGAGCGATATAAATAAAATAGCGATCGCGAGCGATATTTTTACCTACCCTGGTACATACATATGTATTTGTGTAGATAATTTTAATGGGAAACTTATTTGGTTATGTCATATTTATATATAAATTGATTATGCCTTATAAATTTAAATTTATTCCATTTACAAAATTATAAAACTCGCGATTAACTCGTTTTGACTCGAATCGCGAGAGAGTTCTATTTTACGCTCTTTAAATTTTCAACTCTTATCGCGAGTTTAAAAATCAAACTCGCGAGTCGAATAGATTTATTCGCCGGAAAATTAATTATTTAAATCGCTCGAATAAAACTCGCTCGCGAGCGAATTGAATTCGATCGCTATCTGTACCCTGTAATAAATGCAATCAAAATGATATGAACCAACCAATAATATCAAAACAGTAGTCCAAGTACAAGCATCAACATACCAAAACAAATCGTGGGTTTTTGGTAGGAAAATAATTAAAAATAGGTACATAAAATATTTTTTAAATGTATTTTATAAAAATTAATTCTTTTTTTTTATAAAAATAGCACAAAACACAAAATTCCGAATCTTATATACCCACCTTCAAACCATATTTGTGTCGAATTTAATCGCTGTATTTTTAATTCAGTCATGAGCTTTAAAGTTATTTCTCGAAGTTCATCGCTATACTCGTATTTTTAAGCGAGTAATGAGCGTTGAAGTAATTTTCTTAAGGGGGCCTGATATGGAGGGTAAGGTCAATTATGGACCGATTCCCATAAAATTTGTTAGAGATTTCGATTAGTATAGAACATGTTTGTATCGAATTTCATCGGCGTACTCGTATTGTTAAGCGAGTATTTAGCGTTAAAGTCATTATCTGAAGGACGGACGGACATAGCTACATCGAACTAAAATTTAATAAGAACCCAGAATGTGTTACAGTTTTGGGTATAAAAGCACCGCTTAAAACATAAGAGCGAATAAAAAGAGAGACTAATCAATACAACATAAATCAGAATCATATCAGCAAAAGGCGATATACATATTTATAGAAGACACAATGAATCACAAGACTAATTCAAATTGAAGTAAACCATGTCGGTTAAAACAAGCTAATTAATACAAAGAAAATGTAAAAGAAAATACAAACTATTAACTTCCAATAACAAGGCATGAAGGCATCTCTACTAAATCCAAAACAAAAACAGTGAAGCAGATCGCAACAACAATATACAAAAAATTTAAATATATAAGCTCAATCCAAGCAATCACAAGTCAAAACATTAATGACTGCTCAATATATGCATACTTAGTAAGATCTCCAATCAGCCAATAGATACTCAAGTAATGCACCCAACATATGAAATAACAAGTAAATAACGATTGAAAGTTATGCATTCAACTAAATTTGTTAAAACTTCAATCCAAAGTTAAATAATCACATAATACATTCTTGAACACAATTATGACAATATCAGCAGTTCATCATATTGGAAAATCACAAAGACAAGACCCAAAAATAACAATAATATTATCAATGATAACACAATTCAAAGACCAATCTAAACAGTCCAAGCCATCAAAAACAGTATAACATCCAACGAATTTCCAACTGCAAAAGCACCATTATCACAGTACTTCAATGCAAGAACACAACAACCAGCCAAATTACAAAAAAAAGGTAATAACCAAAAAAGGCTATATTAATGTTAATATCAATAAAACATACAAGATTTCAATAAGGGAAAACCACTCACATATTAGAAAATATACATAAGGCATATAGTCTCCAAAAGTCAGGTATAAACAAATTTCAGCTCATCAATTAGAGGAATGCAAAATGCATTCATAAACTACTACCAACTCACAGTGCACAATCCTCAAAGAACCAATAAATAGACAACAACTTTATAAATGTTTAACCGTCTTGTCTATACCCGAGAAAAATTACGTACATCAATACCCAACATACCCGGGTATGTCATACAATTTATATGGCTATTTCATCTTTTTATACATTTCTAGTGTATAATTCAGATAATTATTAAGAGCGGAGTTTTAAGATGGCAATCAAATGCCAATTAATAATCAGATTAGTTAATCCAAAAATAAATTTAATCTTATGTTAATCCCCTTTGATGTTTTTTAGTACAAGGTTAAACTTCGCAGTGTTGCCATACAAAACAACAGAAAACTTCACTGTTTGTTATCAATAAAATGCATGTTTTATAAAAAAGAAGAAGACAATTGTAAATTTAATATGAAATTGTAATTTTAAATGAAAAATTAAATTTAAAACAAAAAAATGTATTTTGAAGTGTCTATAATTTATACTAATCAGTAAATAGAACATTTTAATGTTTATATTTATAAAAATTTTATTAATTTTTTTGCATCAACTGTTTACACTTTTGCATTTCGAGCTTAAGTTTAAACCACCTCCATTGGGCTAATCTAATCTTTCACCTAAAGATTTGCCCTAAAACTAATTTAATAAAACGTCTGTATATATAAATTAAATACTTTTTGATCATAAACCATTAAATTTTAGCTATTTTTTTAAGTTTTGTTATTGCTTTCCTATTAACAAAAATATCATATGCAAGAAAAACGCCTTCATAACGTATAATGTACATTATACAGAATTTGACATTGCAAAATTTTGACTTCAAGAAGCTATTACTCAGTGACCGGGAAAGATAATTGAACAAATCTTTATATATATTATTTACTAAGATGTATATGATCGATTAGCAGTAAAGAAATTGTTTTTGCTTTCGTACGCAGGGAACTTTTTTCATGGTAAAAATTTAAATTTTAAAATTTAATCTTAAATATTTTTGTTTATATGAGAATATAATTATTATAATCAGCAAAATTTTACTTTAATAAGCCATATACAATAAAAAATAATTATTTCATCAAATTCAGCCCAAATTTGTTAATGTTACAGGGTCCACAAATATTTCACATTCAAATTTATGAATAAAGACACATGACTCTGTATTTGAAACTAAATTTGTTGTTTAGGTAATTTTTTTTCATAAGATACAAGAATATATATAGTTCTAGTAATGAAACATAAAATTTATAATGAAACTTAATTTTTGTTCGATAACTGACATATAATTTTTATACATACCGGGGTATGTTGGGTATTGATACACGAGGTAAAAATGAAAATCCGTCATAAATCGGTTTAAAATATACATACAGTGGCGAGCATATCTGGATACATTTCAATGAAGTTTATATTAAAAACCCAACAAAATCCAGAAAATATTAAAAAAATTAGATATTTCATTTAAAATAAGCAATAGAAGAATAAGAAAATAAAACAATAGAAAATTCGCGAATATTGAAACTTTATCTGTAAACCATTGTTCAATATAATCAGCTGCTGGTTAAATACATACCATCAAAACCACATTCAGATGCCATAGCTTCAATGGACCCAATATTAACCGAATCATAATCATAAAATTCATAAAATAGCTTACCAACAAATTGGGGAGCGACAAAAAAATTAAAGAATTACGTGTTATACCCGGACACTGAAATTGATCAGCCAATTCAGGAGAAGAAACCAAAAAATAGTCCAGCAAAGAAGTAGAGTTGTGACAAACATAGTAATGTGTAGGCATAGAATTATGAATCAGAGAAAGATTTAACCTGCTACTCTTAAGGACTTGACATGATCAAATACATTATTATTAAAGCCTCCCATAATAATAATATCATCCTCCAATTTTTACCAAATATTCACATGGATGAAAAAGTCGTTCGTACAAAATTTGAGGATTCTAAATATATTAGAATTTTTTGTATTTAATTCATATGAGAGGTAACACGCTCCCTGTTGCTAATTCGCCAATTTATTACCAAAATGTTCACATGGATGACAAAAGTGGTCGTGCAAAATTTAAAGCGTTTTCCAGATATTTTTGTATTTAATTCGTATGTGAAGTGTCACGCCCCCTATTTCTAGTCCTCCCATTTTTCCTTCAAATTGTTTATATGGATTTCAATGTTGCCCGTACAAACTTTTGCAATTCTTGCTCTTATACTTTCTCAGATATACGATGTTTTTTTTTTAATTTTATTCATATGGGGGGGTGCCACGCCACTATTTCTAATCTGCCAATTTATTACCAAAATGTTCACATGGATAACAAATTTGTTAGTGCAAAATTTGAAGACTCTAGCTTTAAGCGTTTCCTAAATATAAAAATTTTTGTATTGAATTCCTCCCATTTTTCCATAAAATAGTCATTTGGATGTCAAAATTGTCCACACAAATTTTGAGGACTCTAGTTGTATCATATTCCGAGATATTCGAGTGTATCGAGTATCGAGCATTTGCCCTATTTTTCGGGTACTCAATATTAAAAAGTAGTTACTCAATACTTTCAGACTTGTATATGGATTTAACTTATTTTATTTTATCGGCTATGATGTGAGAAAATACAGCTCTACAACTAATACAGATCATATCATTATTAGAAATGCAACTCTTAGCAATATGAAATCAATTTAAAAATAATTTAAAAACTGTAATAATAGTTAAAAAGTTACAAATATTTATTGACGCAATCTAAAAATAATAAAATGTCTCAAAAGAGGTGTGATGTCTGGTCTAACTTTACTTAAAAAAAGGGAAAAATTCCTCGTTTTTTTTTCAAAAATAGGCATTGGTTATGTGAGCGTGCTTTACTGGCACCCAAAAACATTGACGTTAATCGTATCAATAATGTTATTTTGAATAGAATCGATGGTATTTTAAAAACATATAAATCCATCGATACTGTTACAAATAATGATGATGTCGTCAATTATCCTGTAGAATTTTTGAATATATATACGTTTGGCATTCCCGATGACAATAAACAAATCTCTGGGTTAATCCCTACAAGTGTGTGGAATAAATCTCGAAAATCCATACTTCTCACATGGTCAGCTTTATGTTGCATGCTTGGAGTTGGGAAACCTTTATATTTGCATATCTACGCGTCTGAAGGGAAAATGAAAAATATTGTATATCCCAAGGCTTTAGAATAGCAAATAATTATTATGAAAAATTTCAATTGTAAGTATTAGGGTCTCATTTGTCCATAGCTCCTATTCAAAGCCCCCATCAAAATTCGACTTAAATGTCCACAATTTTATTCAACAATAAATGGCTTAAGTATATCTGAAGCAAGGTACAATTCAACTTAAATGCTTTAGTATGAAAACTAAATCACATTTTTTTTTTGTAACAGGTGTAGGGTATTATATGGTCGGCCTCGCCCGACTATAATTTCTTACTTGTTACTTTATGGTTTTGGATAGTGACAAACAAATATTAATAAAATTTTCCTAAACAAGAAATGTATTTCAATACATTTTGAATATTTTTTATTTTATATCGACAGGAGTAGCAAAGCACGCCGGGTTTTGGGTAGTTGTTTATAAACAAAAACTTGCAATTTTTTTACAAATTTGCGTTCGCGTACTTTTTGGGATATTTTTTGATTGAGAGTAAATTAAAAATTACCCTCTATGATAAAGTTACTGGATATTTTTTACTGGAAACTCTAGCTGAAGTCAGCTTAAGCAACTGCGCGAATACATATAAAACTTATGTATGTGACAAACTATAATGTACTTAAAAGAGAGTATCGTCAAATTGTATTTGCTTAAGCAAAGAAGCGAAAAAGAAGTAGAATTCACTCCATGGAAGTACTGAAAAAGACCTAAAGAAGTGATGATTTTAACACTGGTTTGTCATAGGAGGGATGTCCTTTTTATTTGGTTCCTAATTCACTACTTCTGAAGTCATTCCCAAGAAGTAATTTAAAGCTTTTTTTTTGGAAGTTGTTCGAAAGTGAAATTGTAGTACATATTATTGAATACAACTAATTTGACTTAAATGATATTAACATTAATTAGACTAATAGAAACATTTAATACAAAAACCCAAATATAACATCACATCTTCAGAAGGTAAAAAAAGTTCACTTAGTGCTACTTTTGAAGTGGTGATAAATGTTATTCTTTTGGAAGTACTTTTGCTGCGTGCTGGCCGCACATTCCGTACGAATCACCTGTTTTTTATTGTACATCAGGGATGGCAAATGCAATTTTCTAATTGTACAAAACTCCAATAAAAATTGTGTTTTTTGATACCAATTGTAAAAAATATATTTTTTTTAATTTATATCAATACACTGAAAAAGATTCATGCCTAATATATACGAAAAATGTCGTACATTGTACGAATCTTTCGTTGCTTCGCACCACGAAATTCTTTCGTAATATATACCAAATTTAACGAAATACGATCATATATGATTATATATGGATCATATATGAATCATATATGGACCATATATATTCATATATGTTCATATCCGAAAAATGGCGATATGTGATCATGTCAAATATGGAATCATATATGAAAAAATTTTCCATGTATGGATAATATGGAAATATATGAAAATATATGGAGATTATGCATAATTTCACCAATTTTGGGATATGAACATATATGAAAATATATGCTTCATATATGAATCCATATATGATCCATACACAATCTTTTTTACCTGGGAATGCAAAATAATCTTAAGAAAATAAATTTACATAAATTGTAAAAAAAAATTTTGAATAAATACGATAAAATTTACGAAATATTAATTTATGAAAACATTTTTGTTCATTTTAAAATAATTTTTCTTTTTATTATGAAAATAATTCATATATTATACTTTTTGCAAAATTTTATAAAAATGTGGTAGTTTTATTTAATGTTAATATAATTAATATAATATCATTATGTTTAATTTTGCTTAAATTTACGAAAAAAATATTACGAAAAGTTTTCGTACTTACGTAAAAATAAACAAGTAGGAAATTATAGTCGGGCGAGGCCGACCATATAATACCCTACACCTGTTACAAAAAAAATGTGATTTAGTTTTCATAATAAAGCATTAAAGTTGAATTGTACCTTGCCTCAGATATACTTAAGCCATTTATTGTTGTATAAAATTGTGGACATTTAAGTCAAATTTTGAAAGGGGGCTTTGTATAGGGGCTATGGTCAAATGAGACCCTATAATAATAAAATTCATGAGAGTCATAATGGCTAGAACTTAGTTTTGCAGCTTTTTGTCGAGACACGATTACAGTAAACATAATTATGAACTTGAAAGTCTTATTCGTCGGGTTCAGTTGTATGGGGGCTAGGTGAAATCATGGACCGATGTTAACCATTTTCAATAGGCTTCGTCTCCGATAACATAGAAGATCATGTGCCAAATTTCATTTAATTATCATCAAAATTGCAACCTGTAGTTTGATAGTAGTTTGACGGACATAGCTAAATCGACTCAGGAAATGATTCTAAGCCGATTGGTATACTTTAAGGTATAGGACCAATATTAGTGTGCGTTACAAACATCAGCACAAATGCAATATACCCTCCCCACTAAAGTGGTGTAGGGTATAAAAAGGGTTTTATTACATAATAATTCGTAATATACACGAAATTTTTGTAAATATAAAATAAAAAAGTAGTTACGAAATTTTTTTTCCGTAAAAAACTATCCCAAACCAGCTTCATTAGTCCGTAGTGTCCCTATCAAAGAAATTCTAAAAGGTTATGTTCTAAAATTACCTTAAAATTCATGAAAATTTAAATTTTTAACTTCGAAACTGTGAAATGTTATAAATTGGCATCAAATAAAACAAAAATGGCACTTTTAGCTAATCCTTGTAATATAGAGATTATTTTAACAGTTTTAGAATTTTTTCAAAGAAAAATTCCAATTTCCGAAAATCTTTATGAAAACAAAGAAGCCTCCATGTTTCGGTCTATTTGACCAACAAACCCCCATCTGAATTTAGTTGAAAATGTTAAAACTTACTATTTTTAATGTAACTTACGCCCTTTTGTGTTTCAGAAAAAAAATTCTCAAGGGCGTAAGTTTCATATCTCCGTAAGCAAAACAAAAACGGTTTTTTGCTTCTCCTAAAAAATTTGTTCAATGTAACTTAGGGCTTTTTGGATTTCATATGACGAAATACTTTATGAATTCACTTCAAAAACATAATTTTTGATTTAATTATCTACAGGACATCCTTCAAGGAATCTTTCTTATAGATTTTTGACTACAAATACTTTTTGAATTTTTATGTGTCATTCGAATACATTTTTTAAAAATATAGAAGTTTATTAGAGTAGGGCGACAGTGTTATAATTTAAAAGGCTTTTCGAAGTATATCAGGAAATGTAAAAATAACGAAAATTGATGACGCAGCTAATACAGCATAAAGTAATATAATAATTTGGCGGCAATCAAGATAAAGTTTTTTTTATGCATACAGAAATTATATTGTGATGTATTGCGGACATCGAACCATATTTTACCAACCCCAATATAAGGTCCTTTTCAGAAAATGACTAACGATCATAATTGACTTAACAGTAGCAATATTTCAACGAAATTAACAACTTTTATAAGAACCAATATCTATCTTCCAAATTTGATTTTAACGCTCATAACTGTCCTAATAATAACTGTATTATGACGAAATTCAATACAAACAAGAACAAAAATCTCTTTACCAAATTTGGTGACTATCGACTCATAATTGATCCTACCACCATATTAGATCACCACTAGAAAATTACCCTATCGCTCCTAAGTGACTTAATAATAGCAGTAAGCGACGAAATTTCACACAAACAAGTTTTATAAGAACAAAATTTCTCGACCATATTTTAAGAGGATCCGAACATAATTGACCAATATTGAAGTTTTCAAATAGACCAAGTTTTTAGTATTTAACTGTATCCAAACTCTCCATATTATTAATTAATTACGATACATTCAATTTTCAAAAAATATGTTTTAATTCGAAAAACATGAAAATTTCGAAATGTAGGATCAGTGGCCTCCGGTGGGTTAGTGGTTAGTGTTCTAGTCTGGTAGACCGGAGGTGGTGGGTTCGATTCCCACCTGAGGCACTGGTTAAGGAGCGCACAACAGGCCCGAGGTGTATTTCTTCGGATTTTATGTATATACATCCTCCTTTCAAACTAACTAACTAACTACGATCATGATTTACATCTTATCTAATGGCACTTCGTAGGAGCGCTCATGATGCCCCATTCGTTTATACTGAACTTTTCAATTAAAAATTTTAAGAATTAAACATTTTCTTACAATACTAACTTATACATGGAACAAATTCAGTGGGAGAGATAGGTTTGTATGGCTTTAGAAAGTTTCACAAACGACTCTAAACATTCATTTGTTAGTTGGCTTTTTACCTAACTCTATCAACTGGCTTTTAAACTTTGACAATTTTCCGTAACCAAAGCTTTACTTTTTAAATTGATCAACTGCATTTCTAGAGATCCAGTACCAATTCCAAATGGCACAATGGTAAATAAAAGCAAGGAAATGACTGAAAACAAATTGTTTTGTTTTCGTTCTTTCTCGCCCAAAAAGAATTTGCTTTATTTTGCTTACGTACAAAACGATTAAACAAAGATGAAAAGTTGTGTATATTGTAAAAACGTTTGCGAATTGTTTTGTTAGTTTTAACAAACACTGCTCGTTAATCGATTCAGAAAGATTTTAAAATATATAAATATTTGTTTATAAAATAAGAAAGTGTTTATGAAACTAAAGGGCCACAGCTCCACATCCAAAGAGCCGCATTTGGCTCTAGAGCCGTAGTTTGCCGACCCCTGGTCTAGTTTATAAAATAGTCCTTATACTAGTACAAACAATAATTCATAGAGTCTCTGTAAACTAGACAATAGAATAATCTATAGATACTACACTAAAGGCTAGACTATATAATAGTCAATAGAATGGTCCGTATACTAGTCCAAGGACTAATTCATTGATTAGACCGTGGAAAAGTGACTAGACTAATAAAAAGGGCGTTGACTAATCAAATTGTACTTGCTGAAAGTTTCAAGTGACTTAAGGTAGCTAATGCACATTATAGTTGGACCTTAATTTTTTTACTAAATTTTCTGAGGTTGAGTCGGATTTTCGCTCATATCTCCGTTACTTATGGACCGAATTTGCTGATTTAAATAGGAAACTTCTGGAAGATTTAGATTGCAAAGTATCTGGGGTCTTCAGACAATCGATTTCAACAGACAGACAGACCGACAGAAGAATTATAGAAAACTTAGATCCCAAAGATATCTGGGATCCCATGTAAGGTCTTGTTGTTGTTGAATAAAATTGTGGACATTTAAGTCAAATTTGTATAGGGGCTATGGTTAAATGAGACCCTATAATAATTCATGAGAGTCATCAAGGCTAGTATAGAACTTGGTTTTGCAGTTTTTTGTCGAGATACGAGTATATTAAACATAATTATGAACTTAAAACCCCTATTCATCGGGTTCAGTTGTATGGGGGCTAGGTGAAATAATGGACCGATCTTAACCATTTTCAATAGGCTTCGTCCCTGGGACAATAGAAGATCATGTACCAAATTTCATTGAATTATCTTCACGGGCAGCCGGACAGACGGACGGACATAGGCAAATCGACTCAGAAAATGATTCTAAGCCGATTGGTATACTTTAAGGTGGGTATAGGACCAATATTATTGTGCGTTACAAACCAATTACAAACCACTAAAGTGGTGTAGGGTATAAATAGGCTATAAAAAAAGTTTTGTTTCGGATCGGTCCATAATTGTTCATAGCTGTCATATAAGATCCACTTCAGAAAATCGCATATTTCAATGATAAAAAAGATATCGGAATAAGGATATTTTGTGTATATAAGAAATCTTTTTTATAAAAAAAAATTGGATCATTTGCATCATTTGGATGGGCCCATTTCCATAAGTCACTTTTTCCAATATATTTCATTCAATTATAAATATATACGGATAAAATCCGACACAGTGTGTTTTTTTTCGATAAGTCATTCTGTGAAATTTTGTTCGGATTGGCCATATCTCTATAAAAGGTATATATGATTTCTAAATGATAACCTCATCACGGAAGCACAATTTAAACTTTCACAATTTATTAAATACGTATCTAGTAATATTTATAAGGGTTGTCATAAAAAGTAGCTTACAGGTGGCGGGTATTTAAGATTCGGCATAGCCGAATATAGCACTCTGACTTGTTTCATATTTCTTCCAAAGGTATCATAAGAAAGGTCCGATTCAATGGACGATTTCAATGGAATATCATGAATGTTTGTGTTACAGCAAAAGTAATCGAAATTTTCTAGTTTTTCGGGAAATTTTCAGATTTTTTACATTTTAACCCAGATGAATTTAATATAATTCGTTAAAATTAATACATAACAATCCTCAATAAAATCTACGGAAACCGTCATTTTTTTATACCCTCCACCACCATCAGTGGTGATAGAGGGTATATATAAGTTTGTCATTCCGTGTGTAACACCAAAAAATATTCATCTGAGACCTAACAATGTATATATATTCTGGGTCCTTATGACATTCTGATTCGATTTAGCTATGTCCGTCTGTCGGTCTGTCTGTCTGGTTAAAACACGCTCACGTTAAAACTAAGCAAATGAAATCAACCATATTCACTGTTTTCCTAAGCAGTTTGGTATTGAAAATCAGCCAAATCGGTTCACAACGTAAAAAGTTATGTGTAAAAATTTCAGACTACCTAAAAAAAATTAAGTTTTTTTTCCCTAATTCTTAAGTAGTTTTCTCAGAAACTACCAAAGATAATTCGACAAATTTTGTCACAGATTATTTTTTCCATCTATAGATTAATTATGTTTAAAATTGTAACAATCAATCCAAAATTTCCCATAGCTCCCATACAAAGGTACATATTCCCGGAAATAAATTTATCGCTAATAACTTCCCAAATATATCGGTATCAACACAAAATTTTGTACATATTGACATTATATGAACAGGAATCAAAACTACGGACGTAGATCTGTATCGGTCCACAATTGTTCATAGTTCCCATATAAGGTCCACTTTCGAAAATCACTTAAATGAACACATTTTATTGATAAATAAAGCTATCGGGATAAAATTCGACATGAATATGTTTTGTATATACATAAATCATTCTAAGGAATTTTTTTCCGTATCGGTCCGTAATTGGCCATAGCTCCCATATAAGGTTCACATCCGAAAATCACTTAAACGAGCTTAATTCATAAATAAATAAAGCTATCTGGGTAAAGTTCGACATGAATGTGTTGTGTATAATCATCCGTGAACATTTTCCACATCGGTCCATAATTGGTTACATTCCATATAAGGAATTTTTTCAGCATCGGTCCATATCTAGCTCACTTCTGAAAACCACTTAATGCCACATAATTTATTATTAAACTCGACATGAGTATGTTCTGTGTATAGATAAATCATTTTGATTATTATACCCTCCACCACCATCAGTGGTGATAGAGGGTTTATATAAGTTTGTCATTCCGTGTGTAACACCAAGAAATAGTCATCTGAGACCCAACAAAGTATATACACACAGTTACTAAAGTATACATACGGCCGACAAATTTTGTTTTATGTAGAAAATTACATTTCTTAATCTAATATTTTTATATTTTTAATTAGTTTTGTCTTAAATTATGAATTTAACAACACTTTTTGTGTTATTTCTGTCAGTATTTTCATAATACAACCATGAAACACTTTAAATGCATTCCTGCAGTGTTACATAATTATACATACGAACTTTTTTTTGATGTACCGTTATAAATGCCGCTAAGAATTTTATGAAAATATAATTTGTGTCATTAGTTGAAGTTGATTGGGTGAGATTAACATAGGTTTTTTTTATATTTTCTTAACAATTGAGAAAAAATATTACAAATGCCAAAAACAAAAGAAATTTCTGAAGATATTCGGAGATTAGTTGTTAAGTTAAAAAATGAAGGGAAATCATTGCAAAAAAATAGGTGAAATATTAAATTTAAACAAATCTACAGTACAAACAATAATAAAAAATTTTGAAAAAAATGGGAATTATGCCAGTAAACCACGCTCTGGGCGTCCTTCTGTGCTCAGTGAGAGAATGCAAAGGACGATTATAAGATCAATTAAAGAAAATCCGAAACAAAGTGCGGTCAAGATCAAACATCAAGTGGAGTCCTGTCATGGAATTAAAATTTGCACCCAAACAGTTCGTCGCTGCATTAAAAAATATGGATACGTTAGTAGAGTTGCACGAAAAAAGCCTTTGCTCAGAGCCGTAAACATAACAAAACGATTAGAGTACGCAAAAAAATACCAAAATATCCACTTAAGCGATCCTACATTTTGGGAACGTGTTATATTTACTGACGAGTGTAAGTTTATGGTTTTCGGAGGAGATGGACGTGCCAAAGTTTGGAGAAAACCCACCACGGAATTCCTACCTCAAAACGTTAATTCTACAGTTAAACATGGTGGAGGCTCTTTAATGGTCTGGGGGTGTATGGCCGCAGGTGGTGTTGGATGTCTAAGGTTTATTGAGGGAACTATGGATAAGACCATGTACATTGACATTTTGAAGGATAGCTACCTCCCCAGCATGAGAAAACTAGGACTCGAGAGAAATGGCATATTTATGCAGGACAACGATCCTAAGCATTCCTCGAAGATAGTAAAAGAATGGTTGCTATACAATGTTAAAACTCAATTAGAGCATCCACCACAATCGCCTGATTTAAATGTTATAGAACATTTATGGGATCACCTTAAACCAGCCGTTAAAAAAAGGAATGTAACGTCCATCCCTACATTGAAGCAGGCGTTGATTGAAGAATGGAATTTAATTTCAGCAGAAACGACCAAAAAATTAGCATTGTCAATGCCTGCTAGACTGTCAGCTGTTGTGGAAGCCAAAGGAGGCCACACACGATATTAAAAAATAGATTTTATAATATATTTTTAAGACGGTATGTATATTTAAGTAACTTTATGATAATGTGAAATTTAATATAATTGAAGTTTCCTAAGATATTGAATTGATTTTTTATGTTATTTTGCGTTATTTTGTTTTTATTAATAAAAGAAACATTTGTTTTAGTTTAAACCGTAAATTTTTCTCGTTTTTTTCATCAAATCATATATATTACGCACCGTATGTATACTTTAGTAACTGTGTGTAATTATTAATTCCTTGATCATGCCTGTATTTTTGTATGGTATGGAGGTTTATAGTGGTACTTTAGGTTATAACATTCGCAAACTTTTGCTGTTGTTTAACAGAGTTGTTAGATATGTATACGCTGTGCGTCGTAACGAACATATTTCAGATTACATATCCAAATTCTTAGGTTGTTCATTTATTAATTATATCCAGTATAGGCTTTTATTATATTTTTATAAGATTTACAGAAATAATAATTTGACATATTTGATGTCGTTTTTTTCATTCACTCATTCAAGACGTAATTGTCAAATCATAATTCCAAAGTTAACTTCGATTTTAGAACGATCATATTACGTGAGAGTTGCACGACTTTTTAATACATTACCAAGAACATTGAAAACTTTTGAATTTTCTTATCATACTTTTAAACGAAAAATTTTTAAATACATGTGTGAAAATGATATTGTTTAGCATTTTCTTTTGACCTGTTTATAAAATTTAAATTTTTGTCAAAACATAATAATAAATAATTTTTTAAATTACATACATAGCAATAATTATTCTAATTTTCTAATTATTTTTCATATCTAATTTTATCCTATCTATGTTGTATCTCGTTATTGTTAAATTTGTTCTAGAAATAAGTATGGCACATTATCATTTTTTTTATTTTATTCCCTTAGAAGTGTTTTTTTTATACTTTGATTATTAGTTTTATAAGGGTTTGTAAATCAAATTTTTTATAGAAATTTTGTTTTGTAAAACTTTTATAGGGTAAATGTTGCTTATGAATAAAGGGATTAATTTATTTATTTTATTACTGTATTATAGATTTATTCAGTAGAATTGTTTAACTATAAATGGCCTTTTAGGCTCGGTTATAACGTTCAATAAATAAATAAATAAAATAAAATAAATATAGGATATTAAATATTATTGTTCTTACATTAATACTATAACAGCTTTCATAGCAAAGCTTGAAGTCCGACCAGATCCTTTTTGAATTTAGCTCCTACTAAGGTGTCAGCAACTTCTCTTTTAGCTTTCCTCGGTTGGTTGTTACCGGTCCTTTTCTCGCTGTTATTTTGCAGCCTTTTGGGGTGCTTTTCCTCCTTCTATGTAGCCTATGGGGTACTTTTCTTGCGCAGCCGGTACGTCCCTTTAGTTACAGCCTATGGGGTGTTTCTTACTAAAGGTGATGATCCTTTTATGTTGGGCGCCAGTTATAAATTATATATTTTAATTCGTTAAAAAAAAATACTTCCTTATTTGTAAATTTTTTTATTAGAACTAACTTTAAATACAATTTTTATTCTTACATTAACTTAAAAGTAAATATTAATTTGCATGGTAAGCAATTGCTGGCATCAATTGCATGGTAATCAAACTGTTATTTTGCAATATTAGTTAATTTTGGTAATTTACATGTCATTTAAAATGTGTCAGCAGTTTAAATAAAAAAGGTTTTGCAATGGTTCAATGTTTTTTGCGTTAACATATATATTCAAGATATATTTTATATTTTAATATTTGAGCGACTGAGAGGCTAAAAATATTTTCTTTAAATTTTAAAATCGTCTTTAGTACGAACTGGAGTCGTTATGAAAGTGGCATTGAAAGTGGTAAATATGTATGTGCATCTCACATTTACAATTTTAAAACTTGTGGCAGTAACTTTACTATTTATGGAAATATTTAGGACAGAAATAAATGAACCATATTTTGAATTTTAATTAGCATAACTGTTTTAGTTGGCAATACTTGTAAATTTTATATTCAAGTTTTGTAGGGTTGGTTAATTAGTATATGTAATAAAAATAGTATTATTTATTTAAATTTACAACGCTGTATTAGATTTTCCATAGAAAAATTCGGCTATGCCGAATCTTAAATACCCACCACCAGCAAGCTACTTTTTATTAAAACCCATTTAGGTTAAGTGTGAGTTCGATTCACACCTGAGGCACTGGTTAAGGAGCGCACAACAGGCCCGATAGAGGCCTAGGTGTATTTCTTCGGATTTGATGTATATACATCCTCCTTTCAAACTATCTAACTAACTAACATCTAATTTTAGATAACTTGGCAAAATTTTTGTTTCCGTATTGAGATTTACTAACATTTATGCACATGTCGAACTAATTTTGATTAGGTCCAGAAAAATTTATATTAATTAATAGAATGATTTATCTATACACAGAACATACTCATGACGAATTTTATATAGGATATAATCATTTAATAACGAATTAAGTGGTATTAAGTGATTTGCAGAAATCAAGTCGAATTTTACTCCAATAGATTTTTAATTAATGAAATATGTGCGTTTAAGTGATTTTCGGAAGTAGATTTTATATAGGAGCTGTGACCAATTGCAGGCCTATCCGGAAAAATTTCCTTTTGTACACAAAACATATTTGCGTAAATTTTCATCAAGATATCTTTATTTGATAATGAAATATGTGCGTTTAAGTGATTCTTTGAAGTGGACCTTATATAGTAGCTATTACCAAATATGGACCGATCCGGTCCATACATATTCAAATTGAATTTCATCCCTATAGCTTTAGAATTCAATGAAATATATACGTTTAAGAGATTTTCGGAAATAGGATTATGTGGGAGCTACGACCAGTAATGGACCGATCCGTAAAAACTTTGTTGGAATGATTTGTATGTACACAAAACACATTCAAGTCGAATTTTATCCATATAGCTTTAGAATTAAATGAAATATATGCGATTAGGTGATTTTAGGAAGTGGACCTTATATGGGAGCTATGACTAATTATAGGCCTAACCGGAAAAATTTTCATCCATATTTAGACAAAACATATTTGTGTCGAATTTTATCAAAATAGTTTTATGAGACAGTGAAATATGTGCTTTTAAGTAATTTTCGGAAGTGGGCCTTATATGGGAGTTGTGACCAAAACATTATTGGGAAATAATGCTAGATTTTTCTCCAAAAAATGCTAAAAAGTGCTAAAAATTTTAAAAAAGTTCTAAGAAAAGTAAATAGATAAAATTGGTATTATAGTAAACTATGAGATCTGCATTTCTTTAAAATTCATTTCCATACTTAATTATGAATAAAGAAATTGAAAATACATCTTTCCTTAAAAAACATCAAAAATAAAATGTTAAATTTTTTTTAAAAACAAAAATCGGAAGTTAATTCTTAAAAAAACAAAAAGTCATTAAATTACTATTAAAAAATTAACTTTTAAAATTTATATTTCATCACATAAGTTGTCGAAAATAGTTTGATGAATTTAAAAAGTCCAGTCATTGTCATCGTCATTATCATCATTATTATTATAATCATAACATTCACTCCATCCAATTAATTTCAGATAATTCGTTGGGACATCATATTGGTAACAACACTTTCCGGTTCCTTTTAATCCGTATCTAAATTATTATAATTATTAAATTATATCATAAAGTTATGAAACCAAAATTTAACAATAAAGTTTTACCTAATTGTTAAAACAGAATTGACTGTCTGTAGGTGTAATCGGTTTCTTATATTTGTCTTTACGATGTGCATTTGACTGAACACACGTTCAACGTCCGTATTAGACCACGGAAGACAGTGAAGTTTTAAAACAAAATTGGCAATCTCCTCGAATCTCTTGTTCCCTCCGGCATCTATATATGCTTTTACCTCTGCCCAGAAAGATACTGTGTTATTTTTATTAATCCACTTTATATATTGAATGTTGGAATATTGGTCAATTATTTTTCCAATTTCTTCCTCGCTAATGCAAAATAATTTTAAAATTGGTAAAATTTCGCCCTTTTGGGAACTCAAAACGTTTTGTTCAAAAAAAATCTATATTTTGTAAAACTTTTATATTGTCTGGTAATCTTAAATAAAGAAGGGTTTAGTTTATGTATTTTTTATGCGTATTTACATATATGTATGCTTACCTTTGTTTTAATTGGGTTATTAATCCAACAACAAAGTTGATGCAATTGTATTTTATTTTTTCGAATTTTACCTGTGTTTTTTAATTTTTCCACATGCATTTCGAATTCATGACCAAGACTACAGGTGTACAAAATTTTATCTTCGAAATCGTCGTATAATACATTTATAATTTCGTTATCGAATATATTTTTTTAAGGAAGTTAATTAATAGAGTTATTTCTTTTAAAAGGCGCGTTGGGTTCACTGCTTTGAAAGACTTTGTTAACAATTTGTATTTCATGTAAAATTGGTTTCAAAAAAATTAAATATAGATGAATTGTTTCGTCCCTGTACATTTCGTATAAGATTTAAGCTTTGTGGCATTTTTGGTTGATGTTTACCATTTCAAAATGTAACTTTAGTTCATCCCATTGGAAAAATATTCTTACAACCGCAATTTCTAAAGACAGCCATCTTGTGTCTGAAATTCTAGTATTTTTTAACGGCTCCTTAAAATAAAGTAGGTTTAAAAACAAGTAAGAAAGTATAGTCGGGCGTGGCCGACCATATAATACCCTACACCAGTTATGAATATTAAATGTGATTTATTTTTCATAATAAAGCATTTATCTTCAATATTCCCTTGTTCCGATATATTTAAGCAATTTATGGATGAAAAACTAATTTTCTGAAAGAGGCTTTATATGGGGGCTAGGGGCAAATATGGACCAAGCCCGGTAAAATTTTTTCAATATATTTATATTTACATAATATTTTATTGTGCTGAATTTCATCGCGATATTTGTGTTTATAAGTTAATTTGGGACATTAAAGTAATTTTCTGAAGGGGACTTTGTATGGGAGCTAGGGTCAAATGGGGCCCGATCTTTATGAAATTTGGCAGGGTCATCAAGACTTCAATAAAAATTAGTTGTGCCGTATTTTATCGATATATCTGTATATTTAGCATAATTATGATCTCAGAAGCCCTTTTCGGGGGGTTCTGTTCTATGGGGGCTAGGTGAAATAATGGACCGATTTAAACCATTTTCAATAGGCTTCGTCCTTGGGCCAAATCAAACGTACGTCCAATTATCTTGAAAATTGCGACCTGTACCTTGCGCACAAGGTTTACATGGCCAGCCAGCCAGACGGACGGACGGACGGACATAGCTTAATCGACTCAGAAAATGATTCTAAGCCGATTGGTATACTTTAAGGTGGGTCTAGGACGAATATTTTTGTATGTTACAAACATCAGCACAAATCCAATATACCCTCCCCACTAAAGTGGTGTAGGGTATAATAATTAAGCTGAAGTATGGAAATAATAAAAAAACATACTTTTCCATTCAAATTTTCGTATAAAGTTTTATAGGATTGTTGACGAATAGAGCTCTTTGAAAACCAGTTGAATGTTTCATAAACAATAAATTCCAAATTTGTGGGTAAAAAGTCTTTCAAAGACTGGTTTACTGCATACGCATTTCACAAGAACCAAATAAGGAACATCTTTTTTTTAGTGCAACATGGACGCTTTTATATTTACCAATCATTAAATTGGCATTGCCAGTACCAATTCCGACTAATTTATTATTATTTAATTTAAATTTTTGCAGGGTATATTTTAAAGAAATAACAATGCTTTCGGCAGTTCCATTAGGAATTTCTTCGATATTTAAAAATGTAGAAACAATTACTTTTATTCTTTGGCTGAAGTATATTATTAATATATGTTTTAAAGATCTTTAAGTACCAAAGAAACTTACCTAAAGTTTTTGTGAAAGATACATCTGTTGACTCGTCGATTAAAATACTGTAGTAACTATTGCCGATGTCATTGGTAAGTTCTTCATTAAAATGTGGACCGAGGACATTTTTTATTATTTTGCTGCATTTTGTACGGTGTAGCTTTATTGATGCGCAGTCAAACTTTGCTTTACAAAGTTGACCTAAGTGGTCTACTGGCTTAATTGAGCTATGAACAGCAATGTACATACATAATGCAGCTTACTGGTTTGAATGGAATGGGTTTATTTTTTGTAATATACCCAATAGCACTTTCATGTTTGTTTGTTTCTCCAAACAACTAAACTTCGCCAAAATATCGCTTTTGCAATATTTGCAGAAGACTTTTCCAGAATCTTCGGACTCTTTTATCCAATCCTCAAATTTTTCGTTACTTAGCCATTCCTTGCGGAATTTTTGGGCATACATTTTATTCATGTTATCACTTTAAAAAACTTTATTTTATTATTTAATTTTTGTTTGACTTTAGTTTAATTTAAAACAAAAATTTACTTGATTTGTTATACCCTACACCACTTTAGTGGGGAGGGTATATTGGGTTTGTGCTGATGTTTGTAACATACAAAAATATTCGTCCTAGACCCACCTTAAAGTATACCAATCGTTTAGAATCGTTTTATGAGTCGATTAAGCTATGTCCGTCCGTCCGTCTGGCTGGCTGGCTGGCTGGCTGGCTGGCCATGTAAACCTTGTGCGCAAGGTACAGGTCGCAATTTTCAAGATAATTGGATGAAATTTGGCACGTACGTTTTATTTGACCCAAGGACGAAGCCTATTGAAAATGGTTAAAATCGGTCCATTATTTCATCTAGCCCCCATAGAACAGAACCCCCGAAAAGGGCTTCTGAGCTCATAATTATGTTAAATATACAGATATATCGATACGGCACAACTAAGTTTTATAGAAGTCTTGATGACCCTGCCAAATTTCATAAAGATCGGGCCCCATTTGACCCTAGCTCCCATACAAAGTCCCCTTCAGAAAATTACTTGAATGTCCAAAATCTATCTATCTATATATATAAAAATGAATGTGTGTTTGTTTGTATGTTTGTATGTTTATATGTTTGTATGTTTGTATGTTTGAACGTTATAGACTACTAAAAGGCTGAACCGATTTTCTTGAAATTTTCACAGCATATTCCTGCATGTCTGGAATAGGTAATAGGCTACTTTTTATTTCGAAATTTCAAGTGGGCGATGAGCCACGCCCACATTAAGAAAATATTTTAGATAATATAACAGTTAGAGTCCTCAAATTTTGTCGGAACCACTTTAGTGTCAATATGATCATTTAGGACAAAAAGTAGGCGGACTAGCATTAGGGGGCGTGGTACCTCCCATATAAATTAAATACAAAAATTCGTTTATCTGGGAAACTAATAGAACTAAATTCTTAAAATTTAGCACGAAGATCTTTAACATCCATATAAACATTTTGGGTAATAAATTGGCGGACTACCCATGAGGGGAGCGGCACCTCCCATATTAATTAAATACAAAAATTCGTTTATCTGGGAAACTAATAGAACTAAATTCTTAAAATTTTGCACGAAGAACTTTAACATCCATATAAACATTTTGCGTAATAAATTGGCGGACTACCCATGAGGAGAGCGGCACCTCCCATATTAATTAAAAACAAAAATTCGTTTATCTGGGAAACTAATAGAACTAAATTCTTAAATTTTGCACGAAGAACTTTAATATTAATCTGAACATTTTTAAGGAAAAAAGAGCGGACTTTCATCTGGGGGGCTTGGAGCCCCCATATGAATAAAATAGATAAATTCTTATATCTGAGAAACTATTAGAGCTAGAATCTTTAAATTTTACTTGAAGAACTTTGACATTCATCTGAACATTTAGAGTATAACGGGCGGACTTCCAACGGGGTACTTGGTACCTCCCATATGAATTAAATACAAAATTTCGTTTAACTGGGAAACTAATAGAACTAGATTCTTAAAATTTTGAACAAATTATTTTAATATTCATCTGAATATTTTGGAGGAAAAAGGGCGGACTTTCATCCGGGGAGCTTGAAGCCCCCACATGAATTAAATTCGAATATCTGAGAAACTATTAGAGCTAGAATCTTCAAATTTTACATGAAGAACTTTGACATTCATGTGAACATTTAGAGAATAACGGGCGGACTTTCAATGGGGGGCTTGGCACCACATATATGAACTAAATACAAATTTTTCATAGATATATAGAAATTGGCGAACTTGCAATAATTTGCTTGGCATCTCTCATATCTAACATATTGTTAATCTGGAAAACTATTATAGTTAAAATTTTCAAAATCGTTAAGTGGGTTTTTTATTTAATCAGGTAAAACGGCTAAACTGATTTTCTTGAAATTTTCACAATATCATCCCGTATGTCTGGAAGGAGTTATAATTGCTTTTTATGTTGAAATTTCAAATAAGCGAGGTCTCACGTGAAGAGTCCCCAAATTTTGTACAAGTAACTTTTGTTTAAATACAAATATTTTGGACATATGAAGTAAATACTAAAATCGAATTATTAAAATCTGTATATCTAGAAAACTATAACAGCTAGTGTCCCCAATTTTGGCGCCTCTCACGTAAAGTAATTACAAAAAATGGTATATTTTTATCTATATATATATAAAAATGAATGTGTGTTTGTTTGTATGTTTGAACGTTATAGACTACTAAACGGCTGAACCGATTTTATTCAAATTTTCATAGGGTATTCCTGTATCTCTGGAATAGGTAATAGGGTACTTTTTATTTTGAAATTCCAAGTGGGCGAGGAGCCACGCCTATATTAAGAAAATATTAAATCCGTATATTTTAGATAATATAACAGTTAGAGTCCTCAAATTTTGTCGGAGCAACTTTAGTGTCAATATAATTATTTAGGACAAAAAGTAGGCGGACTATCATTAGGGGGCGTGGCACCTCCCATATAAATTAAATACAAAAATACGCTTATCTTGGAAACTATTACAGTTAGAATCTTCAAATTTTGCAGGAAAAACTTTATCATCCATCTAAACATTTTAGGTAATAAATTGGCGGACTACCCATGAGGGGAGCGGCACCTCCCATATTAATTAAAGACAAAAATTCGTTTATTTGGAAAACTAATGGAACTAAATTCTTCAAATTTCGCACGAAGAACTTAAATATTCGTCTGAACTTTTTGGAGGAAAAAAAGAGCGGGCTTTCATCTGCGGGGCCTTGAAGCCCCCACATGAATCAAATAGAAAAATTCGTATATCTGAGAAACTATTAGAGCTAGAATCTTCAAATTTTACATGGAGAACTTTGAAATTGATGTGAACATTTAGAGCATAACGGGCGGACTTTCAATGGGTGGCTTGGCATAACATATATGAATTAAATTCAAAATTTCGTGCATCTTGGAAACTCTTATATTATTCAAATTTTTTGTAGATAGATAGAAATTGGCGATAGATAGAAACTGGCGAACTTGCAATAATTTGCTTGACATCTTTCATATGTAACATATAATAAATCTGGTATTTATTTATACATATTCCTTTTAGGGTAGCAAAGCACACTGGGTATAGCTAGTTAACTTATAAACACAAATATCGCGATGAAATTCAGCACAATAAAATATTATGTAAATATAAATATATTCACAAAATTTTATCGGGCTTGGTCCATATTTGCCCCTAGCCTCCATATAAAGCCTCTTTCAGAAAATTAGTTTTTCATCCATAAATTGCTTAAATGTATCGGAACAAGGGAATATTGAAGATAAATGCTTTATTATGAAAAATAAATCACATTTAATATTCATAACTGGTGTAGGGTATCATATGGTCGGCCACGCCCGACTATACTTGTTTTTTTTTTGCATGACGTGTTTGTGTGTAGGCAATTGTCAGTTATTTAAATTGTTGTCATTGTTGAAAACACTAATAATCCACACTGTTGTATTTTTTAGTACCTACAGTGTTGTTTGTTAGCTATTTTAGTACAATAAAATGTTAAACATATTTTTGCTGAAAAATAGTTAAAATTAATTAAAAAATTATTAAAATACGAAATGTTTAAAAAATGCCAAAAAATTACAGAAAAAAATGTAAAAATGCTAAAAAAAAGTGCTTGGTGCTAGATTAATTTTTTTGGTGCTAAATGAGTTTAAAAAGTGCTAGATCTAGCACTAAAAGTGCCAAATTGGCAACACTGTCAATAATGGACCGATCCGATAAGAAAGTGGTAGTATGATTTAAATGTAATCAAAACGTTATAATTTTATCCCTTTAGCTTTAGAATTCAATGAAATATATGCGTTTAAGTGATTTTCGGAAGTGGACCTTATATGGGAGCTATGAATGAAGATATCGGTATAATGTTAGTCATGAATGTGTTTAAAGTAGATATGAAACACCCTTCAAAATGTTTTCCGGATCGGTCCATAATTGGTCATATCTGTCTACTTCAGAAAATCAAATATTTCTTTGATAAATAACGATATCGGAATTAAATTCCGCATAAATAAAAAAATGTACATAAGTATATTTTGTGTATATAAGAAATATAAGGTCCACTTCCTTAAGTCACTTTTGTCAATATATTCATTAAAATATACTAATATTTTAATGTCGGATATAATTCTGCGAAATTTTGTTCGGATTGGCCAATAATTGGCCATATCTCCATAAAAGGTATATATGATTTCTAAATGATAGCACCCTCATCACGGAAGCACAATTTAAACTTTCACAATTTATTAAATACTTATCTAGTAATATTTATTAGGGTTTTCATAAAAAGTAGCTTACAGGTGGAGGGTATTTAAGATTCGGCATAGCAGAATATAGCACTCTGACTTGTTTTTTAGTATTCACGATAATTTTTGACCCACACTTTATTAGAAAACATATTTTTTAAATATTTTTTTATTTAACCCATATTTTTATGAATAAAATATGATTGCTGAAGTAAAATATCAACGTAAGATATGCAACACAAATATAAGCTTTACTATTCAAATTGACAATTTGCATTAGAAATGAGAGATTTGGTAAATTTTTGATTTTACGAAAAAATGTCAGTTTTTATCAGATTTCAACGTTTCATAAATAAAAAAAAAAATATATTAAAAAATATGTTTTCTAATAAAGTATGGGTCAAAAATTATCGTGAATCGTAAACAAATTTAAAAAGATATAAAAATTTGTATTTAGATCTAAATATGTATTTTACACATTTCCCCTTAAAAATATAAAAGTGTGTGTAACTTTTTGAAAGTACAAAGGCAAACTCTTTCCAAAACAGTTTGAAATATTAAATCGGTTAAGAAAAATTTGAGATATAATTTTTTTTTGGTCTGCCTGAGTCAACAAAAAGCGTTTTTTCCAAAGATCTTCCGGTTTTAGGTTATATTGAAGATTCTAAAAATGGTACTGTACTACTAGACCTACCAACTTCACTAGGTCTCGCGATGAGTGTATTGATTTTTGTCAATTTTGTTACACCGTGGTAATTGTATTTATTGGTATTTTTAGTCCTTTTTTTCAATATATTTCCAAACACATAAATGTGCCCACAGAAATTACAGATGAATTTATGGAATTTATGATTTTGGCTTTTA